>NW_024716926.1:0-16372 GCF_018991925.1 Homarus americanus | reverse complement strand
GGAAGTGGTTGGAATGAGGGAGGGTAAAGGGATTGGGGAGTAAGAGGGGGAGGAAAGGCGAAGAGAGATGGGAGAGGAAGAAGGGGAGGAAGGGAGAAAGACGAGGAAGGGTAGAGGGAGGAGGAGGAGGAGGAGGAAGTGGAAATATTTAAGAGGGGAAAAATAAGTTGCACAACAAACTTTTAGTTCTTCTGTATGTTTTAGGTTAGAGAGAGAGAGAGAGAGAGAGAGAGAGAGAGAGAGAGAGAGAGAGAGAGAGAGAGAGAGAGAGAGAGAGAGAGAGAGAGAGAGAGAGAGAGAGAGAGAGAGAGAGAGAGAGAGAGAGAGCGGCATACTTCAAATGTGCATTATTCTCAAGATTGATTCGTCTTTTATAGGATAGATGAAGAGATGTCGAGAGAGAAGAAGAAGAAGAAGATTAATATACCTGGATGGTTGATGAGGTCGAAGCATCAGGTGATATTTCAGGTAAGGGCTCCTCCAACTTCATTTAATTCTCCTTTCAACAGTCGATAACTTTCATGGTGGTTCCGGTAATCATATTAATGGATGATTTTAAAACCTTCTCCTCCGCTAACCTATTCAGTATCCATCCTAAATCATTGTCTAAGAAAATATACATTTTCAGTAACATTTTCTCATGAATCACATGGACAGAAATATTAGCTCACAGGAGAGGAAAAGTTCTAAGGTCAGAAGTTTGTGGTGTGACCCTCACCTCCCTCGTGTGTTCCACCACTGACAGGGAAACATATACAGATTTTTTGTCCTTGGCAATGTTGAGACGGATACAGCAAATAGTAAATAATGATATAATACCTTGCAGGACTTTTACCTCGTCAATGGTTCACCTTGTAGATACTCGTTAAGGCTTTAAATGGCCTCATCCTCAAACTACAAGAGACAAAACTACTATTGGCAGCTGTATGATGATCATTAGATTAATCAGCGTTAAGGAGCTGTAGAGGCGTCACATCAAAGACCGAAACTCGGTAATTTTTCACGTCTTAACAAAGTCCTGAATGACAAGGCTCTCTGTGGCTTCCTCCAAGCAGAGATCGAGAGACACTTTGAAGCATTGGTGGGACACGTTCCATCTCTTTTTCCATAACAGTTGAGGATGTCCCTGAAACCTTGCAAGATTATTGAGTAATTCTTAGACTGAAGCTTGACTGTCGAGATACATGACTCACAAAAGAACACTGGGGAGGTTCTGGGTGAAATACTTCTCAATTAACCAGATTATACATCAACAAGGGTCTTTCATGTCCCCGCTCCCTTTTCATCAACATATATAAATACTAAGTAGGGTCTTCCACACTGCTTATAATCAAAGCAACGAAACGAGAGCATGACTTGGAGAGTGACCTTCGATGTATACAGCCAGATCAAATATAACCACGATTGTAGGTGAAATGAGCCAATCCCATCTATCACATTGACAGATTGTGTTACCTCTGTTAATGAACATATAAATATTTGTTCCACTTACAGCTGCCTAAATAATATGACATGACATAAAACTGTAGATGGACGTTTTCAGTATTTCATTTTTACTGTCAATCCAAATAAATGAACTGTAATATTTTTGGTAATCACTTGAATATCAGGGGAGGGAGAGGGAGGGAGGGATCAAAGGTCACCTCGTATGACAACACGGAGCAAAGGGAGAAATATTAAGAATCACTAGACGAGATGATGAGCATTGGCCAATAGACTTATCAAGTGAAACGAGATTATTGACTCAATAGGTAATAAGGCTTGAGGACCACAAGGTTCATGAGGTAAAACAAGTGTACCCGAAGGCTGATTCTCTTAACTCAGATATTCGTAACTAAAAAATAAATATAAATCCGATATATAAAAAAGCTCATTATTGATGCTTTCTCAACATTAGATTCATCTATGGAATAAAACCTTCTACCAATCACAAATTTTTCGAACTAGGAACCTAACCCAACCTAACCTAACCTAACCTAACCTAACCTAACCACCACAATGTCACACTAGAAATAGCTTCTCCTCTCTTCAATCATTTGTGTTGTATGCTGTAAACTTTTTGAGCTGTGACCTTGGTGCTGCGCTTATCTTACCTCTCTTGTTCTATGACTCATGGAATGTCTCTCGTATTTCCCGCCTTGGTGCTTACTTTTGTTTTCGCTACATTCGTTTTTTGGTGTTTATTTTTCTGTCTGTCTGTCTTTCTGTCGTTTTCTGTCTCTTTCTCGCCTTATCTCTCGCTCTCGATCTGTCTCGGTTTTGCTCTCACTCTGTCTCTCTCTCGCTGTCTCTTTCTCGCTGTCTCTCTTGCTCTCTTTCTCTCACTCAGTCTCTTAATCGCTCGCTCTCTCTCTCTCTGATTCCACAACCACATTTACTACCACCGTCACTATTACTCTATACACTATCAACTCTACCACCATCACCACCTCCTCTATCACCATTATCACCACCATCAGCATTACCACCTCCATCACCACCACTACCACCATCACCACCACCTCTATCATCACCATTATCACCACCATCAGCATTACCACCTCCATCACCACCACTACCACCATCACCACCACCTCTATCATCACCATTATCACCACCATCAGCATTACCACCTCCATCACCACCACTACCACCAACACCACCACCACCACCTTTTCCCTTAGCAGGCTATCTGTTGGCTGGTAGGTGGTGATAGTGGTAGTGGTGGTGTTGGTGGTAGTGAATGGTGGTGGTAGTGGTGGTTGAAGGCGCAATGCAGTGCCCACTTTGAGAGCTGGTTGAGAGGGCTAGTGATGGGAGGATCAGATAGGAGGCAGCTGGACAATGCATCGTAGCACAAAGATCTCAGGAATATATGCATGTGTTCTGAGTGCAAATGAGAATATGTATGTCCGGGTTTTGGCTGCTTCTGTGTGTGTGTGTGTGTGTGTGTGTGTGTGTGTGTGCGTATGTGTACTGTATTTCCTTGGGTAATTGCATCTTTATATATATATTTCAGTATTTATAAATATTTGTATGTGTTTTGTATAAGTGTAAGCTGATCATATTTATTATAAAGATAAAAAAAAAATATTCTAAATTTAATATATAATAACAGTCGTCTATTATTGAAGTATTTTACGATTTATTTTATCATTATATAAGTAGAAATAGACTAGCCAATAAAGGTAGTGTAGGGAGAAAGGAAGGTGGGGTAGTGGTGAACCAGGTACTTGAGAAAATTAAAAAAAAAAAAAATCCCAAGTTAAAAAGACAGGTTGATAGGAAAGGCAACATTGAGGGTAAGAGAATGCGGCATTGTAGATCAAATATTTACAATGAGAATAACAATTGGGGGCGGGGGGGAGAGAGGGTGAGTGTATAGAGCTTTTGTGGGTAGAGAAAGAAGAGTTACAACAGAGGAGGTAGGGATGGGTTCTGGTCGATGGTAAGTGTATGTGGGAGGGAAGTGTAGTGGAGGGTCTATTTATTCTGTGTGTGTGTGTGTGTGTGTGTGTATGTGTGTGTGTGTGTGTGTGTGTGTGTGTGTGTGTGTGTGTGTTTCGCTTACTTTTTTTTCCTACCTGCAGGAAATACATGGGTAGTTTGAAAAGAAAATGCCTTTACACTTGTTCAGATATGTCGAACACATTTCTCACGTAATTACTCAATATTTAAAACGATTATTTTTATCACCACCTTCATTGTTATTATTATTATTATTATTATTATTTTTATTATTATTATTATTATTATTATTATTATTATTATTATTATTATTATTATTATTATTATTATTATTATTATTATTATTATTATTATTATCATTATTATTATTATTATTATTATTATTTTTATTATTATTATTATTATTATTATTATTATTATTATTATTATTATTATTATTATTATTATTATTATTATTATTATTATTATTATTATTATTATTATTATTATTATTATTATTGTTGTTGTTGTTGTTGTTGTTGTTGTTGTTGTTGTTGTTGTTGTTGTTGTTGTTGTTGTTGACATATCCGGTCTTTGCAATCTGGAAACGTAATGTATGAGGCTATTTGTACAGGGCCACGACCATGTTGAGTTTGAATCGTAAATACCGAGGTTCGAGCGTTTCTTTGAGCTGTTCGAGCCTTTCCTGTTGGTCGTAGCATTTCACGTCGAGGAAAGGCTGGAAATAACGTGATGTAAACATTCCTAAATGCTTAAATCCTTGGAGGAGTTACCAGGATGTAATGAAATCTGCGCGCGTCAGTGACCATCCCGTCCACGTCTGCTGTGCCCTTAACCCTCTACCTGTGTGTTAACTCCTGAACAGGTAGACGGGTTATTTTTTTTTTAACATGACAGAAACACACGGATCCCACAAGAGCTCGGATGAAAATTTAATAACACGCTCGGTCAGTTGTTGTTTTTTTAACCACAGGGGATTTGAGACGTACAGGGACATCCTACATGGTCAACTTTAGCCAAACACATTAATGGGCGTTTAGTTTGGTATAATATATAATGAGAGTTGTCTACAAGAGTTTAAGCAGTCTCTTCACTCGGTCGTTATTTACACCCATGGGAAATGTCTTTGTATTACACTCTTCTGTATGCGTTTAGAGAAATAGGACGAAGGAGCGTAACATACAAGACATGATTATAAATATCGTAAGTTCTTAAAGACATGATGAGGTTCCGTACAGTTGATACAGTTGAGAGGTTAAACGTTTGGACATAAATAGGATCTTATGTGCTGTAGTGAACCAGTAAATTCTATACATTTGTAAATAAACAAAAGTACTGTATATATAAATTACATAAAACAGACAGACAGACACACACACACATACACACACACACACACACACACACACACACACACACACACACACACACACACACACACACACATGGCCGGACACTAGGGTAAACAGGCTAGTGTTTGGGGTTAGAGGAGCTGTTAGCACTTTTATCACAACGGGCGAGGGAAAACATTTTGCAATTTCACGTCATTGAGGGAGCGGGGGGGAACATTTGCATCCGTAATGACGAAAATTATAAATAAATGTATGTTGATTTAATTGTTGTACGTATCAGGACCTTTTGCAAGAGCTCAGGTAATGTATGTAAATTTATCACTCTTCATCCACGCTTTACGAGTTCTGGGGTGTAAGCATTTCTCTGTTTCCGCCTCTACACACACACACACACACACACACACACACACACACACACACACACACACACACACAATCTAATTCTCTCAACGTTATTCAGGAGACAAGACGCGCCGTAGGACATGGAAGGTCATGAAAGGTATTTGTGCTTCCTTTCCTGAAAAAATATTATTATTATTATTATTATTATTATTATTATTATTATTATTAAGATTTTTGTTGTTTTGTTGTTGTTATTGTTGTTACTGTTTTTGTTTCTTGGGTACACCAGAGTATGTGAGATGTCGAGTGCGTGATTCTTGTAAGACTGTAGCAACACACTCTAATATACAGCTGCAAGTCTTCTGACAATGTGTGTGTGTGTGTGTGTTCCTGCGGGGGGGGGGGGGGTCTGGGGAACTTGAGAACACAATGTATTATGCAAAGCATGAGTCCCCGTCTTGAATGATGTCGCTCCTGAAGTGTTGTTTTGTTCAGCCAGGCTTCAACAACACCACTGAAAGAGTCGACTATGAGACACATGTCCGCTCCAATGGTTCAGCTGCCAGGAATACTAATGACCTCCTTCCGGCCTTCACGAGAACAAGAAGCCGAGAATCTCTGGATCTTTTGTAGGAACGACCGGACTTAAACCAGTGGAAATGTTACTGGAAACCGGGATTACAGTACAACGGAGAGAATGTATGTTTGAGAAGTCATTTTAAAGGTTCGTCAGAGGTGTAAGGTTAATAGGCATAGCGGGTTGATTGGTATTTATTACATGCTTGTTGGTGCACCGTTCAGGCTTCACTATATCTCATCCATAAGACCCCAGTGACAGTATTCTAAGACATCCCGACAGATTATATGAAGGTTTGTGTTTCTGGAAGTGTTTGGTCGCTGTATTGTAGGAGCTTCTGTCTTCAGTTCAGAGATGTGAGTGTCGCTGTTAACTTGGAGGATAAAGTTATGAGAGACAGTGTTGAGGCAGCCAAGAGATGTTTGCCTGTACTGAGGCCCGCACTACCAGGGTGACGCGGAATATCAGATTGCAGAGGGCGATGACTGAGTGTTTAACGGCCACGTGAGAGCACACAAGGAGAGATATGTGAGAGGGAGCTACTGTTGATTATCTTACCCCCGTCTATCAAGCACGAGGCAACTTCGCTTTAACTCGACAACACAGGCTGGCTTTATCAGACAGCCGGCCTCATCTTGAGCCAGACACGAGTGCAGAGCTCCTGGACCGAGTACAATGAGCACCAATTTAAGGCAGATCCTGTGAGGGAGCGCTTGGTTGTGTGCAGCTGCTGGCCGCCCACCGACTCATCTGTCATCTGAAATGCGCCATAGCTCCCAGAGGTGAGGAGGATTGCGGCTGCGTTGGAGAGGAAACCGAGAGTTGCAGCAGTGGCTCCCAGTTTCTGAAATGTATATTATAACCTGGGGGCAGCATGCAGCCCTACTTGCTATCGTAAGTGAGAGAACACCTTGGTTAAACTCATCCCAGGAGGTGAAGGTTATCGGTCTGTAGTACCTCCCTCACTCACTGCTTCCTCTCATTACGAATTCAATATCTTTCGATGCTGTGTCATGATCAGTCAGGATTCACTCTCAAAACACCAGCACATCCACACCTCAGAGCATCGTGTCACCATTATCATGAGTTTCAACACAGGCTGGCTCGCGGCACTACTGCTATAAGTCACTACTGCGTTAACTCAGTTTTTTGTACTTTAGTGAGGTTGTTTATCGAGTTAGAAGTTTGTTATTGTTACTAGACCATCTGAACATAACGTGAGGGAAGACAACACGCTGCATCTATCATAACAAGTCCCAGTATTTATTCCTGGCGTGTTTAATGTTTTTTATGATAGTAATTAATTTATTATATATGTGAATATTTGATCTATGTGGTGTTAGAGTAAATTATAACCGTAATAATACAAATTTATTCCATTAAATCAAAACGTTTCCACATGTTTTTTTTGTTTTTGTTTTTTAACAGCTTACTGTATTTACGTTTTTAAATTCGTGTGTATAAGTTTAATAACATAAATTATTTGCTATATATCCTGTATGGTGACTCTCCTCTCCGCAACATTTATGAGTCGAGAACATTTTAACTCAGTCTGTTCTGTTAATAATAAAAAAATACACGAATGCATCTTCACACACACACACACACACACACACACACACACACACACACACACACACACACACACACACACACACACACACACACTGTTACTGTGAATACACGTGTGGCAGCCTGAGTTGGGGTGAGGTGTGTGTGTGTGTGTGTGGTTGTACACGATTATAATAATCGTCAAGTACACATTACAGGTTAAAAAGAGGGGATTACTTAGCAAGTAGCTCGACCGTTGACCCATCGTGACCTCGACGGCCGCGCCACAACTCGGGTATGACGCCTTCTGGTTATGTCTGGTCATCTCTTTATCAAATACTCCTCAACACCCATAGTGGTGTGTGTGTGTGTGTGTGTGTGTGTGTGTGTGTGTGTGTGATTATTACCTTATAGTTTACCTGTCAGTACAAACACAAATATCATACTACATCTAATTCTCGGTTCTTTGCTTTATAATTCTCTTTCTTCTCCTTCTCTCTCTCTCTCTCTTCCCCTTCTGTTTGTCTTGAATAATAATTAAATAATTCCATCTTTCTATTACACTGACTCTTCTTTCCCGCTGTTCTTGTCTGGGGCGGATCAAAGGACAGACAAACCTCAAAGAAAGAGACAGACATAATAGGGAGAGTGATGAGTGGTGTAGATGGAGAGGGAGAGGGAGGAGAGGTGGAGACGAGAGGGAGGGGGAGGAGAGGTGGAGACGAGAGGGAGAGGGAGGTGGAGACGAGAGGGAGAGGGGAGAGGTGGAGACGAGGAGAGGGAGGAGAGAGAGGAGGAGAGGAGAGGGGAGGAGGTGGAGACGAGAGGGAGAGGTGGAGACGAGAGAGAGAGAGGAGAGAGGAGGGGGAGACGAGAGGGAGAGGGAGGAGGGTGGAGACGAGAGGGGAGGGAGGAGAGGGAGGGAGAGGAGAGAGGGGATGAGAGGTGGAGACGAGAGGGAGAGGGAGGAGAGGTGGAGACGAGAGGGAGGGGGGAGGGGTGGAGACGAGAGGGAGAGGGACGAGAGGTGGAGACGAGAGGGGAGAGGGGAGAGGTGGAGACGAGAGGGAGGAGGAGAGAGAGGGGGAGGAGAGGTGGAGAGAGAGGGAGAGGTGGAGACGAGAGGGGAGGGGAGGTGGAGAGAGAGGGAGGGGAGGGAGGAGGTGGAGACGAGAGGAGAGGAGGAGAGGGGTGGAGACGAGAGGGAGAGGGAGGAGAGGTGGAGGAGAGGGAGAGGAGGAGAGGTGGAGAGAGAGAGGGAGAGGGAGGAGGGGTGGAGACGAGAGGGAAAGGGAGGAGAGGTGAAGACGAGAGGAGAGGGAGGAGGGGTGGAGACGAGAGGAGAGGGGAGGAGAGGTGGAGAGGAGGGAGAGGAGGAGGTGGAGACGAGGGAGAGAGAGAGGGAGAGGGAGGAGGGGTGGAGACGAGAGAGGAGAGGTGGAGACGAGAGGGAGAGGGAGGAGGGGTGGAGACGAGAGGGAGAGGGAGGAGAGGTGGAGACGAGAGGGAGAGGGAGGAGGGGTGGAGACGAGAGGGAGAGGTGGAGACGAGAGGGAGAGGGAGGAGAGGTGGAGAGGGAGATGAGAGGGAAATGCTTGTACTGTACCTCTTAGACTACCTTTAGAAAATCATATTATATATACTCTCATAAATTTCAACTCCAGAATATTACTCGTTTTGGTGTCAGAGTTTTTTCAAATATTATTTTATATATATTACTCGTACCTCATGTCTCCCCCCATGACTAACTACTCCCCCCTCCCCATAACCCCCATGACTAACTACCCCCCCCCCCAACCGATAATTTTAAAACCGGATATTTCAAATCGAAAATCCGCTATGGAAATTTCTGATTCAAATTCTATCGCCTTTCGCATTTAAATGGTTATTTATTTTTTTTATGTTTTTATAATAATTTTTTGGTGTGTGTTTGTCTCATTTTGTATTTTTATTCTTCCCTTATTCGTCTAAATTATGATTTGAGCTTTATAAGAGTGTATAATATAAACGAAGACACACACACACACACACACACACACACACACACACACACACGCGGCATACATTACGTCGCATTTCTCAGTTACCAGACAAATCTCTTCACATTCACTAGATAATCATCAATTTGAACTAGCAACGCCCAATCTATCTGACAGCCAATCCCACTAGACCTCCTCCCCCCCAACCCCCTAGTTCGCCTTGGGTCACAGTGACAAACGCCCCTGTTAACGGCACCAACTCACCTCATGTTCTGTATAATTTAAACGGTAATTACCAATCAATCTCTTGGATTCACTTTGACTTACCTGTCCATATTTCCGACTCGTTAACAATTTTGACCTGACACTTCCAATCAGGTCTTATACATGTAGTGGGGCACTTTCAAGGACCAATTAATCATGGTCGTAACACTCAGTATTTTCTTATGTTCATTATAATTTAGTCTATAATTAACAATTACTCACCTTGACTCATTAGTATCCCCTATAACCGAACTCCCGTGTAACACCAGCCAATAGGCAAACGGGAAAAACAGCGTTGGTCTCTTTATCCCACAAGACGGTCCTGATACCTGGCCGAGAGCAGTGCAGAGGCCACTTACTACTGAACCCCAGAACCTAAGCTACCATAACATAACATAACATAACATAACATAACAACATAGCATCATAACAAATATAACATAACATAGCATAATAACAAACATAACATAACATAACATAGCATCATAACATAACATAACATAACATAACATAGCATCATAACAAATATAACATAACATAACATAACATAACATAACATAACATAACATAGCATCATAACATAACATAACATCATAACATAACATAACATAACATCATAGCATAACATAACATAACATAACATAATATAACAAACATAACATGACATAATTTTGCAAGGCATAACAAACATAACATAACATAACATCATAACAAAAATTTGCATATAGCTTACCATGCATGTATGTACGTATGCCTGTGTGTGTGTGTGTGTGTGTGTGTGTGTGTAAACGAGTATAATAATCTTCCTCAAGTAAACGGATTTTTTTTTTTTTTCTTTTTTTTTTTATTGGGCACTCCCCTACATCCTTGTGTAAGGTGAGGCGCAGAAGCGTTTACAGCGCCCAACAGGGAAACATGCTAAGTTCATGCTTGCCTTTATGTCTCATGAGTTAAGGGCGTAGAAGCCTGAAGAGTCAGTGGTTTATGTCATCAAGTTATTGGAAGCTCCAACAACTTGTCCCTGAATACGAATTCGCAACTTTCGACTTACACCAGGTACCTACTTACTGCTAGGTGAACAGGGACTAATGGGGGCTAGGAAGTAAGTCCAAACAACTTCCACCGGCCCGGGAATCGAACCCGTGACATCTCGCTTGCGAGGCAAGAACGGTACCGCTTCTACCACCGGTCCCCAAAAAGGAATAGCGGCGCTTGTAGCTCGACCGTTGACCCGTCGTGACCTCGACGGCCGCGCCACAACTCTGGTATGACGACTCCTGGTTATGTCTGGTCATCTCTTTATCAAATACTCCTCAACACCCATAGTGCTGTGTGTGTGTGTGTGTGTGTGTGTGTGTGTGTGTGTGTGTGTCGTCACCCATAAACATACGTGGAGGGCGGAAAAGTAAACACCTGTACAGTACATACATGAGAATATTACAGGTAGTTATGTTGCTGACGGGGTGACACTAACAAGAGCCAGTTACAGTGACAGTTAACAATACTTGCAGTGAGTGACAGGACCAGTGCCAGATATAGCGACAGTGACATCGCAATCTCATCATAAAGGTTATCAAAGCATCAAATGAAATAAAATTCCCTTCGCTTATGAGTTATGATCACTTAAGCATTGTGAGTTATGAGTTGAGCCCTTCACCTTTACCAACGCAATACCTCTCATTCAACACTAATACACGCAAATAAAATCCCTTAAGCGAATACAAGGTTATATTGGGTGAGCTTACAACTAATCTAGCAATGCGTCTCTCATCCCATAACAATACTTAACGCTGGCGAGGTCCCGAGGGAATATTATCCTCTGAAAACAATACATAGAGATGGGTTAATTACCGTATATAAATTGTTTAAGTGAATAAAGGTAGTTCGTTAGCCCGGGTCAACTTGTATTAATCCATAACGTAGGTGGTTGAATGGGTAATGTAATGTGGTGGTAATTTTACATGTGGAAGAGGTGGAAAGGGTAAATGAGAGGGTAAAGGGGAAAGGGGAGAAGGGGAGGAGGAAGAGAAAAGACACGTCGGACACATACAACTCTCCCTTTACCTTTCCTCACCTTTCATCATCCTTCCCTCATCCTCCCTCACCTTGCCATACTTTCTCTCGCTTTCTCTTACCTTTCATTACCCCCCCCCCCCTACTTCCTCACCTCCCCACACACCTTCCCTAACCCTATCATCCTCCCCAACACCTCCCCTCACCTCCCCAACACCTCATATTTATCCTTTCTCTGCATTTCTTCTCCTCCTGCGGCAGCCACCATAAACAAAGGGCACTCTCGCCGTCTGCGCCTTCCACTGGTCACCTCCCTACGCCAGCTCTTACTCTACTACTTTATTACGCTTCCTCAGCTTCCTTCTGCGTTCTCTCGTCTCTTAAAATATTCTGAATCTCTCTCTCTCTCTCTCTCTCTCTCTCTCTCTCGCCCCCTTCTTACATAGTTACATATAGTTAAAATGGCTTTACTTTTGTCGAATTTTATTATATATTTAATTTTGTGTTTATACTATTTGCTGTCTCTTTAATAAATGTTTAAATTATGTAATTTTTCACCAGGTTCAATATATTACCGAAGTATACAACTGTTTATAATGTATAATGGCCTGGTCCTTACTACAGACAACCATCACCATAACAACACCAGCTCGCCTTCCCGAGCCGTAAACAAATTTATGCATACCATCCTAAACTTCAATCTGGCTATGGGAATTTCACTGGATTTGTTCGACCCTCTCCCCATTTCTAGCGAGGCGGGAGTTGGTGGGAGGAATTAATTTATTTTTCGTTTATTTTCTACACCCTCAAAGAACAAGGAGATGTACTCTCTTTTTTCTATAATGGGATAGGGAGGTGTTTTGTATATAAGGTTCATGTTTGATTTATAAGTGGTATTAAGTTTGGTGTTTGATCGTGTATGCACTGTAGAGTGTCGGATTCTCTTGTCTCTGTGTCGTTCTTTTGATATGCCGCTGGAGATCTTTTAAATGAATGTGATATTGGTGTGCTAAATTATTCCTATTGGCAGTATTCTTATCGTACGTTACTTTGTCCGTTTGTCACCATGTCCGTACTCGTGAATTACTGATAACTTTGAAAATTCTTAAGCAAATTTCTATACAGTATCTTAAATTATCCCTCTTAAGTGTTGATAATGCTATATGAAGACACTGAAATATTTTTTTATCTCATGTAATATAAGAACCCCAATTGCCAGGGTCACTCTCGAACCAAGCACGTATTTCGTTCTTATGAGACACAACTTAAGAGAAATTCTTAACATACGATAGAGCCACGTCGTTCTCACTCTCTTAGTAAACGTGTTACTTTTATGTGTATTACAACGTATCCAATAACCAGGATTTTTTTTTAAAGTATGCCTAGCTTAGATTCATTCAATAAATAATGAAAAAGATACAAGAAAATAAACTTATGGCAGGACTGATAATGAAGAAGGGAAAGACGTATTTAGAAGAGTTTATGTGACGAACATTCAAGAGTTCAGGTCGTGCCTCAAAGCTTCAGCACCTGTGCATAAAAGTTAATTATTTCTCTTTGATGTTTTCAACTTTCGTCTCTTCAAAAATTCTACTAATTGTCGGAGTTTGAAGTCGACCCCCAAAAAACTATAATTTAGGTCTTTTTTTTTCTAGACGGTCTGATGTATCGCCTCCATTAGTGGTACCTGAGTGATGGTTTAAGTCAGAACACCAGACGAGGTGGTTATAATGACATAATAATTTATCCAACTGAAGTATACAAAAGTTATTTCACTTCTTTATATCATTTAATTTTGCAGAAATATGTGAGTTAGACTGAAAAAAAAGACAAATCACTTGGTCACAATTACGTCCAAAATTCAACTTCCATGCTCGTAAAAATGTCTCAGATATCGCCCAGACAAGACAGCAAGATGATACCTAACGGGGCAACCATTGAATACCAGCCAATTGAAACTTACATCCTCAAGGCATCCGCTTAACAAGACACCAAAACACTGTGAATCTCCCAACCACAAAGTGTTCTTCCTACACCACCAACATTTCAAAACATCTTGACTATCCTCAACATCTGTAACATCATTTGGTTTATATTCTCATGTGATGTTTACTCGTTAAAAGAAAAAAAACAGAACTGAAACGGAAGAGTACTTAGCTTGCAGTAGTAGTTCAATATGGCCAGGTAGTAGAGGAGAAATGTTAAAAACGTAAAATCACATTAAATCGCCCTTAATGAGACGCAATTAGTGTAGGTGATCTATAGGTAACCGTGGCAAACACCCCCCCAAGATTAACTACAAGGCTTGGAGATGGAAAAAAATGATGTCTCGTTAGTTTGTATTTTTTCCTTGGGGATAATCTGACCTCGTGTAGTTGTTCGAACCATGAGAGACTTTCAAGGTTAAACCAAGACACACACACACACACACACACACACATCAGGACGGCGCTGGACACATTCTGGTCACATCGTCTCATCGCTTCACGTTGAGAAAATAAAAGCCGATAATATTAAACTGAAGACTGGTGATAAAAGGTTACGAGCGAGAGAGATCGAGCCTCAACCAGCCTCAACCACTGGGTATGAAATATTACTTTTGTTTATAGTTAGTCAGCTGAATGATCACTTATATTGATTGACTGACTGAATTTTGACCGACTGACTGACTGATTGACTGACTGACTGACTGACTGACTTATCACCCATCGTTAAACTCATCATTACAGACAGACAGCTTTAGAATTTAGTTAGACAAATTTTGAGTACATTTCAGAATACTGATGGTAGCAGACAATGTTTCTTCATTCATTCAGACAGACAGACAGACAGACTTCACATTACAGATAACTCACGATTACATTCAGACAGACAGAGACAAACAAAAGACAAACATACAACTTATTAAACCCCCCCCCCCCTCCTTTATCCGGGCCGCAGGTAATAATTACATTATAAATGACTCACGTTAATTAGTTGGCTCAGGTGTGATTCCAACCATACAAATTAACCCAGATTTTCTTTCTAATTAGTCGTCCAGGTGTATTGGAAGAAAATGGGGGACCCTGTTGCTAATTGCCCCAAATTGAAATGGGGCCCTACCTTGATGTGCTCCAATTGTAATAGGACGTAATTCTAATGGGTCTCACGACAAATGGGTTCTAATCGTAATGGGTTCTTCCAGGGTTAATTCTGATCCCATTTGTTATAAGGTTGAAGTCTGATGAGACCCCAAGCTTTATGGGTCTCAATCATAAGGGTTAGATTAAGTTAGAATAGGGTCGTTTATGACTGAGGTCTACTAGGACTGAGGTCTACTATTACTGGGGCCTAGTAAGACTGGGGACTACTAGGAATTTAATCTCCCCGCGTTCACTTTCCCATCACGTTGAACCCCCCCCCCCCCACCCCAAGTTCACTTCCGTTGTGTTCAGTTTCTGCTCAGCGTTCAAACTCCTCCCACTCTATTATTCAAACGTTTACTCTTTTAACACACGCTGACTATTTCCACTGGGGAAAAACAAATATGGCTGACACGTATACGAAGGGAACTCTATTCAATTAGTTGATTGTATTTTGTAGTTTTTAAATGTACAGTGTGTGTATGTGTGTGTGTGTGTGTGTGTGTGTGTGTGTAAACGAGTATAATAATCTTCAAGTTTACAGGTAAAAAAAGGATCACAGTCGGAGGTGGCTCGACCTGGGACCAATCGTGACCACGACGGCCGCGCCACAACTCTGGTATGACGACCCCTGGTTATGTCTGGTCATCTCTTTATGAAATACTCCTCAACACCCATAGTGGTGTGTGTGTGTGTGTGTGTGTGTGTGTGTGTGTGTGTGTGTGTGTGTGTGTGTGTGTGTGTGTGTGTGTGTGTGTGTGTGTGTGTGTGTGTGTGTGTGTGTGTGCGTGTGTGTGTGTGTGTGTGTGTGTGTGTGTGTGTGTGTGTGTGTGTGTGTGTGTGTGTGTGTGTGTGTGTGTGTGTGTGTTTAGCGGGAGCGTGCTTGGATACCAGTACAGTATGTGTGTTTGTATTTGTCTCTCATAATAATCTATAAAGACATACCATAAAATTAATTTTCCCATAACAATTGGCATTATAATTTAACCTGACCTGACCTGACCTGACCTAACCCAACCATAACAATTGGCATTATTTTTAACCTAACCTAACCTAACCTAACCTAACCTAACCTAACCTAACCTAACCTAACCTAACCCAACCCAACTTTCACCCAACGAGAGTTCCAACTAATCAGAATGAAGCAGATTCAACAAGCTCAAAACTTTACCTCCTTCTGTAACTCAAGAGAAAGAATGTCTGTATTTTCTATCCAGCGAACGAAACTCAATTCACTGTTGAACCCTTATTATATTTTCCTTGGATATATATATTAATTTCCTTTAACGAAACTCAATTCACTGTTGAACCCTTATTATATTTTCCTTGGATATATATATTAATTTCCTTTATCCTTATAATTCAGTATCGGAAATCACTATCGATATTACTGGTTATGAAGGTCAAGGAGAAGTGGATAATTAATTTAACCATGAGATAATTTCATAATTTTTCGTGTCTAAGGAATTAAAGTTAACGAATGAGGTTAAGCAACGACAATACGTAGGTGATGTGAGTCTTTGCTGTTATATTTCATGTCTGGTGTAAATTTATGTTGGTTAAGGCTAGAGTTGTAAAGCCTACCTAGACATAATGGTTGATTCACACCACGGATTCTGTCTTGTTGTATTGTGATTATTGATGTGTATAGTTGTTACCTAAATGACCTCTTGAAGTCAACAATAACAGATGAAGTTCTATGATTCTGAACACGAAGTAATTTAT
>NW_024716925.1:0-41631 GCF_018991925.1 Homarus americanus | reverse complement strand
AAAACCAGACTTGACCCACACTGGGCATGTACAGATACATTCATGAGCCAGTGCATACTATTGCCAACAGTGTGTAACAGAGACGTGACCATCCGACCAAGCGGCTAATGAGCAGATCAGTGGCAAAAGGATAAAAGTAACTGTCAACTGTTTCAGACCTAGGCAAGGGACAAAATGCACATAGCCAAAGCTGAAACACATTATCAAGAGACATATTGGTTTGATCAGTATTTGTCCTCTCAAGTCACCACGGTATTACGCAAGTCTGAAATGGTAGCCGTGGTGACAGTGGTCGCTGAATATGATATTTGAAGGGAGGAACAATGACTCTGGACTTCATTGTATCCAGCAATCGTTAATCTACTAATGATTCAATCTGAGGTCCTTTGAGAAACTATCAATGAATTCCTGGCAAAACTCATCGTACTTAGTAAATTTGACAAAGTAATGTTTGAATATACAGTATTGACTAATTTACTGTCACCCACATTAAGGCGACTCTTCAAATAGAATATCTTATTTAAGTCCGAGGCAATATTCCTAACTCAATAGTAAGTTCTACATCTTCTGAGAAATAAAAACAGACTCCGTGGGTCCTCACCAGTGAATTTATGACGACTATGATCATCCTGCATGACTGCAACCTGGTTTGTCATGACGCCAGGAGTTGAATGGGGGGGGGGTTACTAATTTATCTTCCCAAAATAAGACAGAGACAAGAAAAATACATTTATAGAGAAAAGTGAAACGACGAACTGCCAAGTAGACGTATACTACTTATTGGGCTGTAGGCGATGACGATCAGGACGACGGCATCATAGAACAGGACCTCACAGATGATTATTGTTATTACTAATATAACCATATTAATTGATTCTTTTATTAACAATGAATTTCTCTTTTCTACTTAACTAATACTGTACTGGACTTTTCATCAACACTATTGTGGGTACGTTTCTTAACACCAACACCTTTTAGATGGTGCAGAATACTTCCTAATTAATATTTCTGTTAAAAGGCGACTCAGCAATGACAAGACCTATCACGAAGATAGCATACAGTCCCAGCATATGTTGTAAGGTGAGAGCCTTCCTGCTGTTACTGTATGTGACACTGTCTTTAGACGCTTCAAGACCCTGTTCCTGTAGTTTTAGAAACTTCCGCTGGTTTGCAGTAGCCTCTTGTCTCACTGTGTCTCTCCTCCATTTTCATAGATTCCAGCCTAAAAGAACGTTTAAACAATGGACTGGTTGTCTGGATGAACTTTTACACCATTATGAATTTGTTATTTAACACAATGAATTCTTATATCAAAGCAATCTGTAGTGAATTTACCTCTGTGACTGCCTTTATGCAACGGTCAAGAAAAAGGTTTATAGGGAGCATCATGGGGGATTGGCCAGGCTGCTACTGAAACTATTGTTTCTTTCCCAATATATACTTGTGATGATCCATCTATTTGTGTGAAGTGTTTAGCAATCACAAGTTCAGAGTACTAGCACCACCTAAGTGAGCATACCTAAGCAGAAAGAAACAAACCACAAAGATAAAAAGAAGTTCAGTAACCTTCAGATTTGCACAATACAGTACAGGTACTATACAATTTTTCCAACAGTTATCTTAGTATCATAACAGGACTTAATATATATTTCTGGTGTTATTTAACTCAGCACTACAAGCACAGGATAAATTTTAACTAAGTATTAACCACCAGGAAAAAACCTGTTTATAATATGAAATTAAAAGGTAACTCACTTATTTTTCAGAGACTCCTTCAGTCCATCAATGGCATCTACTCCAGTGACCATCAACTCTCCGAGAGATCTGAAGACACTTGACTCTGACTGTGTTAAAATTTCTTGTGGCTCACTCCATATGATTCTATTGTTGCCTGGAGAATAAAAACATATACCTGTACAGTATATATAATCAACACTGGTACCATATATCCCCATCTAATGATATAATACAGTACAAAGTCTCAAGTCTAAAACCCACAAACTGGAATTTTCCTAAAACCACCAATTTCTAAAATGTTCATTAAAATAGATCCCAAATCTGGCTAAAACAAAGAAAGACGAATCACTGAATTTCTTTATGAGACACGCTGCTCCTGCACGGTCAGTTGTCAGGGAGACTCACAAGTGTGCTGCTCTGTTTAGTACACAGTATATTCTTTTAAAACACAATGTCAAAAATAAGTGGGATATCAATGCAATTTAGGTTAAAAAAAATATCACATTATTTAAAAGTGGCATGAATCTTTGGTAAGGATTCAGATGAAATTAGTGTAAGTTGTAGGTACTGTACCATACAGTTCAGGTGGAATGTTCAGGATGTATCTCTGTTACACTGCTACTGTTATCCCCACCCATCATTGTCAGTTGTAGCCATGGACAAAAAACTAATTTATATTTTCTGTATAAATCTTAGCATGTGGCATTGATTTTATAGTTGTAACCACACAGCTTAGCTCTAGTCAAGTAGTGGAAATATTTAAATTTTAATCGCGAATAACAGCAAAAATGTTACATTCACATCAGTGACATCACCAAGACGATCTTGATGACCTAATGAATTCACTGTTTAATTTGGCATGGATGGGGAGCAGTGCAACTATTATAATTAATATAGGTATATGTCAGAAGATAATATAGTGAAATTTAGTTTACCACTGCAATAAATACTTACTGTACACATCTTTTACTTTTACCTGTCTATAAGAGGAACAAGTTCCTGCACGGACTCAGGACGCGAAGGAATGTTTGGGAGTGTAAGAGATGCTGTGAGAATCTTCCGGTAAGCTGAACTGATGACAAAGGCAAACATCAACCAGGCAGCTACTACAACAAACGGTTGGAACTGCTTCTGGAAGCTGTCAGATTCTGCCAGTGTTACTATAACCTCCTGCAGCACAGTACCAGGACCAAGCCTGCCTCTTACCTCCCTGACACGTCTAGATGAGTAATCTGAAAGATGCCTCAGGTTATAGCGTGATCTGTGATTATCAACAAAGAAATATAAATATTTATTTACGGTAATTAATTATATATGAAGGTAAACTATTTCTGTGATGACACAAAGGAAATAGTTCACAATAAGACCATGAATATACTATCAGGCTGTTTATTTGGACATACCTGTACTATAATGTTAATTTGATCACTTGAAAAACAAAACTTAATTGATGGATGTAACTAAGAGATTTTAGAGATCAGTAATTAATCTATGAAATCTTTGTAGGCTATCCTGATCAAACTGCCTTACTCTTTACTACTGTTTTATACCTGCACTATCTAGGCACACTGTTATGTTCTTGTAACGATCACTAAACCTTTCATAATTAAATTGTATTCTTATTTCAGATAGTTCTTATCTCACAATGTTTAAGGAGATCACAGTTAAAGGCAGGTTGTGGATTTTTCTCATGAAAAACCATAGGCAGCAGTAATTAAGATTAAAAAATAATTTAAATTTTGATATGTCATTTGGGCACTTAATTTTTCAGATATCAAATTGTAGTTACAAATTCTTAATCAGCACGTTCAGGTACAGTAATATATATATATATATATATATATATATATATATATATATATATATATATATATATATATATATATATATATATATATACAACCAACAATGAAAACGTGGATCACATATTCAAGACATCTTCAGAAGTTTCTGAAGATGTTGAATAAAAACGAATATATATATATATATATATATATATATATATATATATATATATATCATGAGGTATGAGAGTTCATTTAAACAATCTTACCATGTGAAAGGCCACAGTTACAAGTATAATAGCAACTAGATTTGCACCCACATCTTTGGTGAAAGGTTTGTAGAGGCTCTGCCACTGGAGTTTCAATCTGGCTTCGAGGTATCAAAGCAAAATGGAGTAAAGTCAAATATTTGCGTAAAATCATACTTCTCCATACGAAGGAAGAACTACGTAGACGATACTCGCCACGAATGATCTCGAGCCTCCACTGATCAGTTACCTGCGAATATGATGTTAAGATTTTACAAGATACAGTATTAATTTTACCTTAATTCATCAATAATCATGTCAATTTATTTTTTATATAAGTTGCTAGTACTCACATACCTCTCCGTTAAGCGGTCCATATAACCCTGCAAATTTGTCACCAGGATCCGGTGAAGAGCAACAAAACTTTGCACCTTTTCATTTGCATCTTTGATATGGTTAAGGTTTTAAACTGTGTGATTACTGTATAAGGTTTTACATACAGATTTTGAAGTCATAGAAGATATGTTTTAAATCCCCAAAAGAATCTTTTCAAACTTAGTGAAGGTTTCCAGCAGTCAAAAACTCTCTAATAATTAATTGTTTCAGAGTGAGAAGAGTATTGAGAACCATTAAAACTGGTGATATACAGCAGTAGCATACTCCTTCTCACCACTGCATCAGATTAATCCCAGATCAGATATAAGGAAGGGTGTTACATAATATGATAAAAAACACATTTTTCCAAGAACTTCATTCTTTAACATATCTCTTCACACTGATCAGCTTGTTAGCCACTTGGAGCAATCGCTCACATCTCTGTACACACTGTTGGCAAATACTGGGCATGCCAGCACTACTGAATATAAACCTGCTCAATGTTGGTCAAGTCCAGTCTTGAAAGGGCTCCTCAGTGCCGTCCACAGCACTTTCTGGTAGATTGTTCCAAGGTTCCACCTCTCGCTCGAATGGTTTGCCCTCATGATTTCTAGACCTGCAGCCTTTAATCTTGAGCTGCTGACCCCTTGTGGGGACAGGCGTCACCAGTTCAAATGGGACACTCAGTTGAAGTGAATGCCCCGTGGAAATGTATACACTCAATTGGGTCACCTTATACGTATCTGTAATTATAAGCTAGAGCAAGTTCAGGCGCTCCAATCTCTCAGGGTAGATGAGAGGACCAGACAGGTGGCAATTATCCAGATGGGAAAACTTCACTCTTATAAGACCTAACAATTTATTTTATGATTTGCTTCTTCTCACAATGGCAAAGACTTGGGCTCATTGTCAACCAAACACACGGTCCTTATCATTTCAGTCTCAAATAATTGCAGTTTCTTCATCTCGTTGGGACATATGATGCCTCACTTAAATTGGTACGCCCCAATTGCATCCTCTTACACTTCCGTGACATTGAATCTGTAGCCATTTCATCGAAAGCCATTCTTGGAACTCACAGAGATCCTTCTGCAGCCTCTTCATAGTCACTGTGGTTCTTGATTTCCAGAATAACCGGCGTCATCAGCAAACATTTAGCATGGAGAAGTGTACAGCATCCAGGCATATCATTTATAGAACGACTGAAACAACAGCGGGCTGACCACACTACCCTGTGGTACTCCGCTTGTGACAGGTACAGATGATGATTTGTGCAGTTAATCACACTGCTTGCGAGGAGTCATGTAGAAGTCTTCTATCACGCTAGGACATTTCCTCGAATTCATGCCCTTCAGTTTGATTTCAGCTTTTCGTAGGGGTGTGCTCTGTGTCAGCCTCCAAAATCTAGATTGTATATTATCGTCTTACACCCCGTTCAGAATATGGGTCCAAATATCCAATGTATGAGCAATTGTGTTAAACGTAAGACACCCCGGCATAAAACCATGTTGGCAATCCTTTGCAAGGTGTTCGTAGTAGATGATGTTCCCATCGCATCTCTGATAATATCTCAAGTGCTTTGCATATTATGCTAGTCAGGCTCACCGGTCCTATACAGTAGTTGTTCATGCAGGCCCCTGGCTCTATGTCCGGCGCTACCTCCCCTGAATATAACCCTAGATATAAGCCCTGCTAAGAGCTTCTTTTCTCCCCCACCTGCATTTGCCGATCTAGTGCCTTGCTCTTCACCAGTTTTGCCATGAATAGCCTCATTCTCCTCCTCACTCATAGTGCATTTCCTGAGAGAAACTGTCCCCTGGTTTGTCCAGCCTCCTCTCACATCTGGGGGGGTTGATGGCATCTTCAGAACCTCTGTACAAATGTTACCCGTCTTGTCATGTGGTGCATCTAGTCTTCGTTCCTCCGCCTGGTTCTCAGGGGACTCCAAAAACTATTACATTTTCTACGCTGAAACGTTCGTTGTTCCTCTTCTCCCCTAACAGCCGTCCGCCTAATTGTCATTTCTTGACACATCTTGGGTCCCTATTTTCTGTCAGAGACCTGTTCTGATCCTGCATTACTCTCCGCCATCTCCGTAGCCCAACTACTTCTGCAATCCCTAGCAGGATCTCTTTTAACTTGTTGGTTTGGCAACCCAGCAGGGGTCAGCTTCATCAGCCTTTCGTCCTTAGAACGCGTTCCTATAAGCAATCCTCTTTCCGCCAGCTATACGATCAGGTAATACCGTAACAATAGCCATGCTTTGCAGCCTTGCATCATCCTAAACACTGCATTGATGAGCCTGCTGTCTTACTGCTTACAGTCCCAACCCCGAAGAATGGGGCATGAATAAATACCAGCCTATCAAAACCGTAAATTAAAAAAAATAATAATAAAATATGATGTTACAAGCTTATTCATATGGATCAATATCTATGATGTGGTATTTCTATTGGACATAATCCATGTAATAATATGAGAGGTGTCCAAATGATCAGACACTCATCATTCTTCTGTGTATACAATTAAAACCATCAAATGTGTGGCAAGAAAAGAATGACAGGCCAACAACATGAGTGTGTGGTTATTATAAAAATCCTTCAATTGGTATTAACTGGAGTACTGTATAATTTATTTTAGGAAATATATGCGTGGCCCAGCTGAAACAAGCCAACATGATAAATTATTACAAATGCAACACTGTGGCCCAGGGAAGGCATAAGGTACAACCTGGGGAGTTGTTGATCATTTGTGAAAGGATTATTCGAATAAATGTATGCGCCTTCTTTCCAGGACGGATGGCAGCAGCACGTGGATGCCGTGAAATTGAGGCATCAGCTATAGTGCAAGCAAGAGATAATCCATGCCAGCATGCTGTGTACTACTTTCTGGAGGTCATCAATAGGTGCGCCGGTCAAGGCTGTACATTCACTGACGATCCATAAAAACTGCAAAACGTAGGATTACGATATGCTGTGTATAATGTCATGATTCGTGATTATTAAGTGTTAGTTTTAATATTGTTACTGTACATAAACAACAATTTGAATAGATTTATGTTTCATCCTAGATATTAGTCCCGGATCTGGGCTACAGTACAGTACTGTAAAGTTTACCTGCAGAGTATTCCTTCACTACTCTCCATGCAGAATATGAAATCTGTATCAAATGAACAGCATACCTTTCAATACCGCTTGTTATGCAAAACCAAAACAAATTATGAAATAGGTCTTTGAAATCTAGTTGGCCTTCGCAATCAATAAATTTTTACTGAATATGATCTGCCCAACAAGAAATAACCAGCTGAAAGCCGATCCAATGGAAGAGGATAAAGATAAAGTAACAATGGCAACTTGTCATCCTGAAGGCCACCTCATCCCACCCTTTCGGCCAGATCAAGCTATCACTTCGAAATGAATTTTGGCCTAATTGTAGTGAAATGTAATTTTTTATCGCTAAACTGAATTAGCGTTCAGTAAATTAATATAAGCGAGGATACCCAAGGATACAGTGATGCAACAATGGAGTCCTGCACAAACCCCTTGGATTTAAGATCTATTAACGAAATTTACTGAATGCTGTATCGGGAAAAAAAAAAAAAAAAAAGGATGACCGACCATGAAGCAGCTAAGAAGCCGAGCAGTGGTAGAAAGAAATAAAAGTAAAAAGTAAATAAAGAATCACTAGTTGATTCACTAAAAACCAAAGATCCTGATGTGGAGAGTGTGAGTGACTGGCTCGCTCCTCACTGATTAAAGAATAGTTTATGCAGGTGCAGTGTTGTATGGGTGATAATTGTAAATACATACTGTACTTGTTATCAAAAAAATCCTTTCAACACACAATACTGTGTACCCAGGTACAGTCCTTCAAAAAGTCTGCTCACGAACCGCAGACTGAGATTCAGACTCTCTTGAATCCAGGCATTTATAAGACAGAATAATGTATCGAGTGTCTACTAAGCCAGGTTCACGAGTCTGAATCGTGATTCCTGATGGAGACTTTGGGTGACTGTACGGTATATTACATTATGCAAATGAATATATGTGCAAAAACCAAGGTAGGATGTATTTATTGAAAAAACAACATTTCAACAGCCACGGTATATACTCTTTTCTTAAGTTAGGGAGAGAAAAAATAATGTACTATATGTTATAAGAGAGTATCCACTTCATAAGTTTCTGTTTTTAGCTCAGGCAGTTTCCACCATTACTCATCTCCACTAGATGATTCACCCATTTAATTATTAGCTTTATTTATTCTTTTATGTAGTTAATATATTGTGTTTGAGTATATTTTATTTATCATGTTTTGTATAGTTGAATGAGAGTGGAACTAATGTCAGTGGGGTAATTTAGATAAAGTTTGTTTGTTAATCGGGATGTGATACGTCAGTATTTGGCGGTGAGAGGTGACGTCATTGACTACCAGTGGTCATTGATCGGTTTAAACTGACTGTCTGGTGACTGGCTGGTAATGGGTAGTCAGTCTAGGCACAGCTGTCTAATTGTCCAGCTGGTAATGATGAAATCAGTTAAACTTTGACTGTCTGGTTGACAGCTGGTAGTCGGTCTGGCTGGCTGTCTGGTGGCCTGGCCTGGTGGTCAGTAGTCGGTTTGACACAGCTGTCTGTGAAGCTGACCGGCTGGTAGTTAGTAGATCGATCTGGGCACAGCTGTCTGGTGACTGGCTGGTAGTAGGTAGTCACAGTCTAGGCGCTGTCTGAGTGACTGGCTGGTAGTCAGGTCTGGCGCAGCTGTCTGGTGACTAATGGTAGATGAATCAGTTTGGGCACAGCTGTCTGGTGACTGGCTAGTGTGGTAGGTAGTCAGTCTAGAGCACAGCTGTCTGGTGTTGGCCTGGTAGTCAGTCTACATTTGTACTGTCAAGATAAATAATCTTCCCTCTCTCTGGGTGTTATAGGGTGGCATTTGACTAGCAAGTTTGTTTTGCCATTGTTTATGTGATCTTGTTGGACCTTCAGTCCTCCTCAGCCCTTCAAACATCTTGTCATATTATTATTGTGTGTTGTGTTTATTCTATTTGTAACATATTTGGTGGTGGTAGGGTGCTTAATAAATGTTCATATTTTTTATTGGCTTGTTGGGATTTGACCTGTTATTAACCGGCCTTTATTTGGGAGACTTAGAATGAATATAATAATAAATACTGAAGTATATTTAGAAGACTTGATGGTTGTGTTTGTATGACGATCTGCCATGGTCATATAGTACTTATAGAGACATTTGGAAATGGGATGCGGGTGATGGAGACAGAGTCCTTGAATTGTTTGTCCTGTGACCCAATCACTAACCTGGCTCCTTGGGGCACCAACCACGGCAGGTGGGTACCTCCACCTATTAAGTGTCTTTTATAAATGCTATTAATGCAATTACCAGTACAATATTTGGAATCTCTCAAAGTCTCTGAAAAATAGATATTTAGAAACAATGGTTAACAGCAAAGCCTTTGTAGGTTAGCCATTATAATCTTTATGAGTGTTTCTTGTATGCAACAAAATATTATTTGATACCCATCAAAATGCAATATTATAAATTGTCACATTGTGTACCTTAATTCTTGACCCATGTCCAAGAGTTTATCAGGATGACATTCAACATTGAAAAGTCCAGTGAGTGGACATAAGGTCCTCAATTCCTGTAATGACTGTTGAGTGATGATGAGGCCGTGTTGACCATAGAAGGCGACCCTTGAGACCACTCAGCAAATTAAGCGAGGAACTCTTGATGGTCTCTCACCAACATTACCGTCACATATCGACAACTGCCACTATTAACATCTAACACACATAAGTCATGTAAATTAATGTTCCTCATTTCAGCAATACAGGCATAACCTGTAATGTAGCAATGCTGTACTGTGCTGTTAAGTTATCACCTACTTACATGAAAAAATTAACAGTAGCCATCAACCCACCAACAATAAGATAAATACTGTGCTCCTAACATTTCCTCCTCTGGCAATGAATGGCTTTAAAGGTCGCTTAGCAGCAGTGCCTCATCTCCTGATAATATTCAGCAACCTATCTACCCAGCCTATTCATATAAAATAACCTCTCATCCCTCACAGTAGTACAGAGTACTGTGAACTTCATATCTAAATTATAAAAACAGTATTTGCCATACACTTTTCCAAATTAGGTAATCTTCCACCAATCACATTTTTCAGGACACAATCATTCCATGGAATTCTATAATGAATATATAGGTCTCTTCATTTCCTTTACAATATATCATGGGCCTCCACTTGTGCAATGCCTCTGGCTAGGAATGCCTTGGATGCCATATTCACTTATCTGGAGCAGTTCAACCAAATTCTTGAGGATTCATTCTAATCCTAACTTCTTAGATGAAGATTGGAATCAAGGCGTTTCGTCTTTTCGCCTCCTCCTTTAGTTGATAATCTCTCTTCACCCTCTTCGCAGTGCCATATCTCTCTCTTCTGGGTGCTTTAACAGACAATGTTCAGTGGATTTGGCATCCTGTGCCGCCAGCAGACCTTGGAGAAATAACGTAACCTTGTCTTGCCCGCAGTGCCCACCGTTTCTCTGTGTATCAGTCACTAGATAACCGTTATGGTACATCTTCCTTCCTCCACCCCATTGAGCTATGGAATGCTCTACCCATGTTTCCTTCTCATACAATCTGCTCTCACTTCAAAGTTTTTCTAATACTATTAATTGTAGATTAATATTATAGTTTTCTTTTATATTTTTAAATTCTTTTTACTCATGCATAACCCCAGACCTCATTTGTAGAATTCAAGACCTATGCCCAGGTAGAAATTTCCCCGTAAAAAATAAATAAATAAAATAGATGTAAACAAAAATAAATAAATAAATAAATAAAAGTACTGTACTGACCTGTCATCTATAAATTAGACAAGCTTCCACTTAGCCGACTATTTGAGGCCCGTCCCTCAAACACAACAGTGCTACAGACCCACCTTACCCTTAACTCTCATGCTGGCAAACTCCCCACCTCAGCAGTGGTGACAGTAACCTACCTGCCGGGCGGCAGATCTCACCTGAGAAAACTGTCTATGTCACATTAGCATCCTGGCTGTCAGCGCCACTCAAGCCTTTGACCCTCCAGTGCAACCTCCAGCTCCTGAAGGAACACCATGTTATATATTTGCAAGCGTTCTCTTGTTGTTATGAATGACTGTACTACATACAATAGTACATCTACTTTACCTTATACTGGATAAATTCAGGCGCCTGTATATGGTACGGTATACACTATACCACCAAACTAATCTCTCAGTGTCCTAATTTTTTGCAGGGGTATAATACTGCAGTGACCCCTGCTTCGCTTCAATGAAACTTTGGGTGCAATTAATGTCTCGTTAGGACAATATCTCATAAAAAATAGAGATGTATAAGATATTGGACGAAATTTAAGTCATACCAGTCTCCTTTCTTATTAATATATTTTTTCGTAATGTTTGAACCAAATTTCAAGACGCCACTCGTCTATACTACTATAAAAATTAAGGATAAGCGATATAATAATTTTCAATATTATTAGATTTGAATTAATCACAAATTGCTCGCATTTATAGTTTACGTCTCACAGAGGTCTGACCACCCATCACGCAGTATTCACCTCAAATAACTGGACTGTAGCGTCTACAACGCAGGGAGAAATTTCTTAATGGCGTGGCGATAGGACACTATAATTGAATGAGTTTTTTGTCTTAGCCAATAGACGTAAACGTTTGCGTCAGGGGTGGAGATTTGATTTTTCAATACTGAATGTAACAGACAGGTGGAAAGAGCTGCGCTGACATTGTGATGGGAATTATTTGCATTACTTAATTTTATCCTCTTACACCATAGACGGCTCGAGCGTTAGCCATGGGCGATCAGTGCGTCTCTATTTTGCACTGTTGGCAGAAGTACTGGGCACTGGCACCTGAATAACCTGAACCTGCTCCAGTGTTAGTCCAAGTCTGGTGTAGAAAAGAGCTCCTCGGTGCCGTCCCCAACACTCTCTGGTAGACCGTTCAAGGTTCCACCTCTCCTCCGAAAAAGTTTGCCCTCACAGTTTTCTGGACTTGCTAGCCTTCAATCTTGAGCTGTGACCTCTTGTGGGGCGTCTACCCAGCTCAAACAAAGACATTCGACTAGTGGGTACGCCAGGATGTATACACCTCAATCAAGGTCGCCCTTATACCTGTGGTATAAATAAAACAAGTTCAAACGCTCCCAATCTCCCCAGGGTAGTTGAGGGACTGAGTGCCAGATGGGTATACCTTCTTATAAGACCAATAATTTATTTGCCTGAGTTACCTTATTATATATTGTTAGGAACTGGCACATTGTCAACATACACACCTGTGGATTAAACCTATATTCAGTCTCAAATAATGTAGTTTCTTCTTCATCCCGTTTGGACATAACAGTGCCCTCCTTTCCGTTAGTACACCCCAGTGCATCCTCTTACATTTAATGACATTGAATCTCAACGCTTGACCATTCTTGGGAGCTCTGAGATCCTTCTGCAGACTCTTCACAGTCACATGAACAACAATTTCGAAATAACTTGTCATCCGCAAACATTTGTATGGAGGAGTATGTACAACATCAAACATGTCATTATGAAACAAACTGAAGCAACAGTGGGCCCAATACATTGTCTGTGGTACATATCACAAAATTGCAGATGATGATTTCATGCAATAATCACACACACATAGCACGGTCATGTAAATCTTCTATCATGCTGGACCTTCCTGAATTCCATACCCTTGGTTTGATTTTTTCAGCCTTTCGTGGAGTACCTGTCAGTATTGGCAAAATCTAGGTATATATTGTCGATGTTACCACCCCGTTTCAGAATATGGGTCAAATGTCAATGCAACCGAACAATTATGTTAAGCAGGGACCTTGACATAGAATATGGTAGCAATCCTTTAAGGGTTGTTTCGTAGTAGATGTTCATCAACGGCATCTCTGATAATAACTCTGAAGTACTTTACCTTATGCTGTCAGGCTCACGGTCTATAAGTTTTCATTGGAGTGACGATCACCAGTGCAGAGTTTCTGAAAATGTTATATTATCATTAGAGTTGATTTTGTTTGTTGGATTTGGTTGGTATTTTATTTATGATTTACTCCGGAAAAAAATTACATTTTCGTTAGAGTTGATGGGTGGGAGGTCTCCCGAACTAGTAGATTTCGGTTGAAATAGTATGGAATTCGCTCCGAAAAGTCATCAAGCCTCATCAGGCAAACATATTTTAATGTCAGAAAAAGACCGGTGAGAAAGTTAAATTTGGCCGAATATTGTTGTACAGTATTAAATAACCTAAATAGAAGAAAAAAATTGGAAGGTACTAAAGGATCACCTGAAGTTTATCTTTTCTATACAAGTAGAAAAGAAGTTAAGCCTAAATAAAGCGAATTAGCAGAGAAAGGGTCAAGAAGATTAAGACGATAAGTAATTCACCCTTATGGTAGAAAGTTTAACACAGCACATTCATTGGGTTGTAAAATAAATCAATCATATTTATTCCTGCTACCTCAAACACCGACGGTACTTACTAGGAGTGTAAGTGTGCTCCAGGAAGAAAGTCAGTGGGTACCTGGGAGTGTGAGAGGTGTGCCTGGGGTGTCGGAATTGTACCTAGGGTGTCAAAGGTGTATCTGGGAGTGTCAGACGTGTGCCTTGGGTGTCAGAGGTGTACAGGGATGTCAGTGGAGTGCCTGGGGAATTACCACAGGTGTACCAGGGAATGTCAGTGGAGTGCCTGGGAGTGTCAAGGTGTAAATGGGGTGTCAGGGGTGTGCCTGGGGTGTCAGAGGTGTACCAGGGAATGTCAGAGGTGTGCCTAGGGTGTCGAAAGGTGTGCCTGGGAGTGTCGGAGGTGTAACTGGGAGTGTGAAGTGTGCCTGGGGTGTCAGGTGTACTGGGGAGTGTCAGGGGTGTGCTTGGGGTGTCAGGGTTTGGGTGTCAGCGGTGTGCCTGGGAGTGTCTGAGGTGTGCCTGGGGTGTCAGAGGTGTGCCTGGGGTGTCAAGTGCATAGAGTGTCAGAGGTGTACCTGGCAGTGTCTAGGTGTACCTGTCAGTGTCAGCGGTGTGCCTGGTAGTGTCAGGGGTGTACCTGGGAGTGTTAGAGGTGTATCAAGGGGAGTGACAGAGGTGCCTAGGGTGTCAGGGGTTGCCTGGGAGTGTGAGGAGTGTACCAGGGGTGTCAAAGGGTGTACCTGGGGTGTCAGGGTGTACCAGGGGTGTCAGTGGAGTACCTGGGGTGTCAGAGGTGTACCTGGGGTGTCAGAGTGTACCTGGGAGTGTGTGGGTGTTCCTATGGTGTGAGAGTGGTACCTGTTAGTGTCAGAGAGTTTGCCTGGGAGTGTGAGGTGTGCCAGTGAATGTCAGTGGCGTGCCTGGGGTGTCAGAGGTGTGCCTGGGGTTTCAGAGGGCCTGGGGTGTCAGAGGTGTGCCTGGGAGTGTCAGAGGTGCCTGGTGTCAGATGTGTGCCACCTAGGTGTCAAGGTACTGGGAGTGTCAGAGGTGTGCCAGGAGTGTCAGGTGTACCTGGGGTGTGAGAGTGTGCCTGGGGTGTCAGGTTGTTCCTGGGAGTGTCAGGGTGTGCCTGGCAGTGTCAGCAGTGTGCCTGGGAGTGTCAGGTGTGGGAATGTCAGTGGAGTACCTGGAAGTGTGAGGGGTGTGCCTGAGGTGTCAGACGTGTGCCTGGGGAGTGTCAGGGTGTCCTGGGGTGTAGGAGGTGTGCCTCGGGTGTAAGTGTACTGGGGTGTCAGGAGGGTCCTGGGGTGTCGGAGGTGTACCTGGGGTGTCAGAGGTGTGCCTGGGGTGTCAAGTGCACTTGGGAGTTGAGGTACATGGGTGTCGAGGTGTACCTGGGGTGTCGGTGTGCCTGGGGTGACAGAGGTGTGCTTGGGAGTGTCAGGTGTGCCTGGGGTGTGAGATGTGTGCCTGGGGGTGTCTGGGGTGTGCCTGGGAGTATCAGAGGTGTGACCTGAGGTTTCGGAGTCTGCCTGGGGTGTCAGGGTGTGCCTGGGGTGTCAGGTGTGCCTGGGGTGTTGGAGTGTACCTGGGTGTCAGAGGTGTGCTTGGGAGTGTCAGAGGTGTACCTGGGGTGTCAGCCGGTGTGCCTGAGTGTCTGGGGTGTGCCTGGGGTGTCAGAGGTGTGCCTGGGGGTGTCAGAGGTGCATGTGGGGTGTCAGAGGTGTGCCTGGCAGTGTCAGCGGTGTACCTGGAGTGTCAGAGGTGTACCTGGGAGTGTGAGGTGTATCAGGAGTGACAGGGGTGCCTAGGAGTGTCAGGGGTGTGCCTGGGGTGTGAGAAGTGTGCCTGGGGTGTCAGAGGTGTGCCTGGGGTGTCAGGGGTGTGCCAGGGTGTCAGTGGGTGGGAGTGTCACGGTGTACCTTGGGAGTGTCAGAGGTGTGCCTGGGTGTGAAGTTGTTCCTGGGGGTGTCAGGGGTACCTGGGAGTGTCAGAGGAGTACCTGGGGAGTGTCAGAGGTGTATCTGGGAATGTCGGACGTGTACCTGGGAGTGTCAGGTGTGCCAGTAAATGTCAGTGGAGTACCTGGGGAGTGTCAAGGTGTACCTGGCAGTGTCAGAGGTGTGCCTGGGAGTGTCAGAGGTGTGCCTGGGGAGTGTCAGGTATGCACCAGGGTGTGAAGTGTGCTATAGGGAGTGTGGAGGTGTTCCTGGGGAGTGTCAGGTGTGTGCCAGTGTCAGCAGTGTGCCTAGATGTCAGAGGTGTGCAGGGGTCAGTGGAGTGCCTGGGGTGTCAAGGTGTACTGGGGTGTCCGAGGTGTGGGGAGTGTCAGAGTGTATCTGGGGTGACAGAGGTGTGCTTGGGGTGTCGGTGTACCTGGGATTGTGAGATGTGCTGGGAGTGTCTGGGGTGTGACTGGGGTGTCAGAGTGTACCTGAGTGTCGGGGTGCTAGGGGTGTCAGAGGTGTGCCTGGGAGTGTCGGAGGTGTGCCTGGGAGTGTAAGAAGTGTGCCTGGGGTGTCAGGTGCCTGGGGTGTCAGGTGTACCTGGGGTGTCAGACCGTGCCTGGGGAGTGTCAGAGGTGCCTTGGGGAGTGTCAGAGTGCACCTGGGGTGTCAGTGCACCTGGGGTGAAAGTGTACCTGGCAGTGTCTGGGTGTGCCTGAAGTGTTTGAGTGTGCCTGGATGTCAGCGTTGTGCTAGGAGTGTCGGTGTACCTGGGGTGTTAGAAGTGTGTCAGGGGTGACAGACAGTACCTAGGGTGTCAGAGGTGTCCTGGGGTGAGAAGTGTACCTGGGGTGTCGGTGTGCCTGGGGTGTCAGAGGTGTGCCTGGAGTGTCATGGGTGTACCTGGGGTGTCAGAGGTGTGCCTAGGGGTGTCAGAGTGTGACTGGGAGTGTAAGGAAGTGTACCCAGGAGTGTCAGGTGTACGGGGTGTCGGAGGTGTACCTGGGAGTGTCAGAGTTGTGCCTGGGGTGTCAGGGGTGCACTGGAGTGTCAGTGGTGCCTTGGAGTGTCTGAAGTGTACCTGGGGTATGGTATGCCTGGTGTCTGGTGTGCCTGGCAGTGTTTGAGGTGTACCTGGCAGTGTCAGCGTGTGCATGGGAGTGTCAGCACCTGGGGTGTTAGAGGTGTATCAGTGAGTGACAGACGGTGCCTAGGGGTGTCAGAGGTGTACCTGGGAGTGAGAGAAGTGTGCCTGGAGTGTCTGCGGTGTACCTGGGGATGTCAGAGGTGTACGAGTGTCATGGGTGTACCCAGGGGTGTCAGTGGAGTGCCTGGGAGTGTCAGAGGGGTGCCTGGGAGTGTCAGGGAGTGCCTGGGGTGTGCAGAAGTGTATCGGGAGTGTCGGACGTGTGTACCTGGGGTGTTAGAGGTGTACCTGGGAGTGTCAGAGGTGTATTTGGGAGTGACGGACGTGTACCTGGGAATGTCAGAATGCTGCAGTGAATGTCAGTGGAGTACCTTGGGAGTGTCAGAGGTGTGCCTGGGAGTGTCAGGTATACCTGGCAGTGTCAGCGAGTGGCCTGGGGAATTATCAGAGGTGTCCCAGGGAATGTCAGTGGAGTGCCTCTGAGTGTGGGAGGTGTCTGAGGAGTGTCAGAGGTGTGCCTGGGGTGTCAGGTGGTGTACCTGCAGGGGTGTCAGGTGTACCTGGGGTGTCAGAGTGTGCTGGGAGTGTCGGAGGGTGCCTGGGTGTCAGGGTGTACCTGGGGTGTTAGACGTGTATCAGGGGTGACAGAGGGTGCCTAAGTGTCAGGGGTGTACGTGGGGTGTGAGAGTGTGCACCAGTGTCAAGTGTACCTGGGGTGTCAAAGAGTGTGCCATGGAGTGTCAGTGGGTACCTGGGAGTGTCACAGGTGTACAGTGTCAGAGGTTAGCCTGGGGTGTATGGGTGTTCTGGGAGTGTCAGAGGTGCCTGTTAGTGTCAGGGAATTGTACCTGGGAGTGTCAGGTGTACTGGGGTGTCAGAGGTGTACCTAGGGGTGTCAGAGTGTATCAGATGTCGGACGTGTAGAGGGTGTCAAGTGTGCCAGTGAATGTCGAGTGGAGTGCCTGGGGTGTCAGAGGTGTGCCTGGGGTGTCAGAGGTGTACCTGGGGTGTCAGAGTGTACCGTGGGGTGTCAGAGGTGTGCAGTGTCAGATGTGTGCATGGCAGGTGTCAGAGGTGCCTGGGGTGTCAGAGGTGTGCTTGGGGTGTGGAGTGTGCCTGGGGTGTGAAGTGTGCCTGGGGATGTCAGAGTGTTCTGGGGTGTCAGGAGTGCCTGACAGTGTCAGCAGTGTGCCTGGGAGGTCAGGTGTACCAGGGAATGTCAGTGGAGTACCTGGGAGTGTCAAGGTGTACCTGAGTGTCAGATGTGTACCTGGAGTGTCAGAGGTGTATCTGGGGTGACAGAGGTGTGCTTGGGGAGTGTCAGAGTGTACCTGGGATTGTCAGGATGTGTACCTGGGAGTGTCTGGGGTGTGCCTGGGGTGTCAGAGGTGTACCTAGGAGTGTCGAGAGTGCCTGGGGTGTCAGAGGTGCACCTGGGAGTGTCAGGTGTGCCTGGGGTTTAAAGTGTGCCTGGGGTGTCAGAGTGTGCCTAGGGGTTTCAGGTGTGCCTGGGGTGTCAGAGGTGTGCCTGGTGTCAGTGCACTTGGGAGTGTCAGGGGTGCGTGGGATGTCTAAGTGTACTGCTGGTGTCTGAGGTGTGCCTGGCAGTGTCTGAGGTGTGCCTGGCAGTGTCAGTGTACCTGTGTCAGCGTGTGCGTGGGATGTCAGAGGTGTGCCTGGGGTGTTAAGGTATATCAGGGTACCTGGTGTCAGAGGTGTGCCGGTGTGAGAAGTGTACCTGGGAGTGTCTGCGGTGTACCGAGGTGTCAGAGTGCCTGGGGTGTCAAGGGTGTGCAGGGGTGTCAGTGGAGTGCCTGGGGTGTCAGAGGTGTCCTGGGTGTCAGAGGAGTGCAGGGTGTGGGGTGTATCTGGGGTGTCGGTGTACTGGGGTGTCAGTGGTGTGCAGGGGAATGTCCGTGGAGTACCTGGGGTGTCAGAGGTGTGTGGGTTTCTGAGGTGACCTGGCAGTGTCTGGGGTGTACTGGCAGTGTAGGGGTGTACTGGAGTGTCAGCGGTGTGCCTGGGAGTGTCGTGGTGCCTGGGAGTGTGGGGTGTGTCAGGGGAGTGACAGAGGTGCTGGAGTGTCAAAGTGTACATAGGGGTGTCAGAAGTGTGCCTGGGGTGTCAGGGGTGTACCTGGCGTCAAGTGTACCTGGGGTGTCAGGGGTGCCAGAGTGTCAGTGGAGTGCACCTGGAATGTCAGGTGTGCCTCGGGTGTGGGGTGTGCATGGGATGTCAGGTGTACTTGGGGTGTGGACGTGTAGGGTGAGATGTGCCTGTGAATGTCGTGAGTACCTGGGAGTGTCAGAGGTGTGCACGAGTGTCAGAGATGTACCTGGGAGTGTCAGCAGTAGCACCTGGAATTATCAGAGGTACCTGGAAGTGTCAGGGGTGTACCAGTGTTAGAGGTGTACTGGGAGTGTCAAGTGTGCACCTGGGGTGTCAGGTGTGCCTGGGGTGTGAGAGTGTACCTGGGGTGTCAGAGGTGTGCCTGGGAGTGTGAGTGTGCCTGGGGTGTAAAGTGTGCCTGGGAGTGTGGAGTGTGCCTGGGGTGTCAGGAAGTGTACCAGGAAGTCAGTGGTGTACCTGGGGTTGTCAGAGGTGTACACTGGGGTGTCAGGAGGTGTGCCTGGGGTGTCAGGGTGTGCCTGGGGTGTCAGGTGTACACTGGGGTGTGGAGGTGTGCCTGGGGTGTCAGGGGTGCCAGGGGTGTCCAGAGTGTGCACAAGGGTGTCAGAGGTGTGCTGGGATGTCAGTGTGCCTGGGGGTGTAAAGTGGCAGGTGTGTCAGAGGTGTGCATGGAGTGTCTGAGGTGTGCCTGGGGTGTCAGAGGTGTGCCTGGGAGTGTCAGGTGTGCCTGGGGTGTAAAAGTGTGCCTGGGGAGTGTCAGGAGTGTACCTGGGAGTGTCAAGTGTACCTGGGGTGTCAGAGGTGTGCCTGGGGTGTCAGAGGTGTGCCTGGGGAGTGTCAGAGGTGTACCAGGTGTCTGAGGTGTGCCTGGGAGTGTCAGAGGTGTGCCTGGGGTGTCAGGGGTGCACTAGGGTGTCAGTGTGCCTAGGGTGTCAAAGTGTGCCTGGGGTGTCTGAGGTGTACCTGAGGTGTCTGAGAATTATGCCTGGAGTGTCAGGGTGTACCTTGCAGTGTCAGCGGTGTGCCTGGGAGTGTCAGAGGTGTGCCGGGGTGTCAAGTGTATCAGAGGTGTCAGAGGTACCTAAATTGTCAGGAGTGTACCTGAATATGAGGTGTGTAGGGTGTCAGAGGTGTACCTGGGGTGTCAGGGTGTACCAGGGAGTGTCAGGGGTGCCTGGGAGTGTCAGAGTGTGCTAGGTGTCAGAGGTGTACCTGGGAGTGTCAGAGTGTACCTGGGAGTGTCGGACGTGTACCTGGGGTGTCAAGTGTGCCAGGAATATCAGTGGTGGAATTACCACAGGTGTGGGGAGTGTCAGTGGAGTGGGAGTGTCAGAGGTGTACATGGGAGTGTCAGAGGTGTACCTGGGGTGTCAGAGTGTGCCTGGGGTGTCAGGGGTGTACCTGGGAGTGTCAGTGTGCCTGGGAGTGTCAGGTGTACCTGGGAATGTAAGAAGTGTACCTGGGGTGTCAGGAGGTGTGCCTGGGGTGTCAGAGTGTACTGGGAGTGTCAGAGGTGTACAGGGTGTCAGGGGTGCCTGGGAGTGTGGCTGTGCCTGGGGTGTCAGAGGTGTACAGGTGTCAGAAGTGTGTACCTGGGGTGTCAGGTGCACTTGGGGTGTCAGAGGTGCTGGCAGTGTCTGAGGTGCAGTGTCAGCAGTGTACCTGGGAGTGTCAGGGTGTACCTGGAGTGTGGGGTGTACCAGGGGTGTCAGAGGTGCCTAGGGTGTCAGGGTGTACCTGGGGTGTGAGAAGTGTGCCTGGGGTGTGGGGGTGTACCTGGGGTGTCAGGGTGTGCAGGGATGTCAGTGGGTGCCTGGGATGTCAGGTGTACCTGGGGTGTCAGAGGTGTGCCTGGGAGTGTGTAAAGGTGTTCCTGGGAGTGTCAGAGTAGTGCCTGGGAGTGTCAGAGGGTGTACCTGAGTGTCAGAGGTGTGCCTGGGAGTGTCAGAGGTGTATAGGGGTGTCAGGGGTGTATGTGGAATGTCGGACGTGTGCCTGGGGTGTCAGGGGGTGTCCTGGGGATGTCGGAGGTGTACCTGGGGAGTTATCAGGGGTGTACCAGGGAATGTCGATGGAGTACCTGGGGAGTGTCAGGTGTGCCTGGGGAGTGTCAGAGGTGTGCCTGGGAGTGTCGAGAGGTGTATGGGGTGTCAGAGGTGTACCTGGGGTGTCAGGTGTACCTTGGAGTGTCAGAATGTGCCTGGAGTGTCAAGTGTGCAGAGTGTCAGAGTGTACCTGGGAGTAGAAGTGTACCTGGGGAGTGTCGGAGGTGTTCCTGGGAATTGTCGGAGGTGTACCTGGCAGTGTCAGCAGTGTGCCTGGGGTGTCAGGTGGCACCAGGGGAATGTCAGTGGGTGCACTGGGAAGTGTCAAGGTGTGCCTGGGGAACAGGTGTGCCTGGGGTGTCAAAGGTGTATCTGGGGTGTCAGAGGTGTACTTGGGGTGTCGGAGGTGTGCCTGGGATTGTGAGATGTGTACCTGGGGAGTGTCTGGGGTGTACCTGGGAGTGTCAGAGGTGTACCTGAGTGTCAGAGGTGTACCTGGGAGTGTCAGAGGTGTGCCTGGGGAGTGTCAGGTTGTGCCTGGGAGTGTCAGAGGTGTGTCCTGGGAGTGTCAGGGGTGTACCTGGGGTGTCAGTAGGTACCTGGGAGATGTCAAGGTGTACGCAAGTGTTGAGAGGTGTGCGAGTGTCAGGTGTATCTGGGGTGTCGGACGTGTGCCTGGAGTGTCAGAGATGTGCTGTGAATGTCAGTGGGTGCAGAGTGTCAGGGGTGGGAGTGTCAGAGATGTGCCTGGGGAGTGTCAAGGTGTGCCTGGGAGTGTCAGAGGTGTGCCTGGGAGTGTCAGAGGTGTGTACTTTCGAGTGTCAGAGGTGTGCCTGGGAGTGTCGGAGGTGTGCCTGGGAGTGTCAGAAGTGTGCCTGGGGAGTGTCAGAGGTGTGCCTGGGGTGTCAGAGGTGTGCCTGGGGTGTGAGGGTGTGCCTGGGAGTGTCAGAGGTGTACCTGGGAGTGTCAGAGTGTCCCAGGAAGTGTCAGTGGGTACCTGGGGTGTGAGAGGTGTGCCTGGGAGTGTCAGGGTGTGCCTGGGGTGTCAGAGGTGTGCACGGGAGTGTCGGAGGTGTGCCTGGGGTGTAAGAGTGTGCCTGGGGTGTCGGAGGGTGCCTGGGAGTGTCGGAGGTGTGCCTGGAGTGTCAGAGGTGTGCCTGGGGTGTCAGAGGTGCACTTGGGAGTGTCAGAGGTGCACATTGGAGTGTCTGGAGGTGTGCCTGGGAGTGTCAGAGGTGTGCCTGGGGTGACAGAGGTGTGCCTGGGAGTGTCGGAGGTGTGCCTGGGGAGTGTGAGATGTGTGCCTTGGAGTGTCTGGGGTGTGCAAGGGTGTCAGAGGTGTGCCTGAGGTGTCAGGTCTGCGGAGTGTCAGAGGTGTGCCTGGGTGTCGGAGGTGTGCCTGGGAGTGTGGGGGTGTGCCTGTGTGTCGGAGGTGTGCCTTGGATTGTCGGAGGTGTGCCTGGGGAGTGTCAGGGGGTGTGGGGAGTGTCAGAGGTGTGCCTGGGAGTGTCAGTGGTGTACCTTGGAGTGTCTGGTGTGCCTGGGGAGTGTCAGAGGTGTGCCTGGGGAGTGTCTGGGGTGTGCCTGGGGTGTCAGAGGTGTGCCTGGGGAGTGTCAGAGGTGTGCCTGGGGTGTGAGAGGTGTATCAGGGAGTGACAGAGGGAGTGCCTGGGGTGTCAGGGGTGTGCCGGAGTTGGAAGTGTACCTGGGAGTGTCAGAGGTGTGCCTGGGAGTGTCAGGGGTGTACCAGGGAGTGTCAGTGGAGTGCCTGGGAGTGTCAGAGGTGTGCCTGGGGAGTGTCAGAGGTGTGCCTGGGAGTGTGTAAGGTGTTCTGGGGTGTCAGAGTGCCTGTTAGTGTCAGAGGTGCCTGGAAGTGTCAGAGGTGTACCTGGGGAGTGTCAGGGTGTGCCTGGGGTGTCAGAGGTGTCTTGGAATGTCGGACGTGTGCAAGTGTCAGGGTGTGCCAGTGAATGTCAGTGGGTACCTGGGAGTGTCAGAGGTTTGCCTGGGAGTGTCAGAGGTGTACCTGGGGTGTCAGAGGTGTGCCTGGGAGTGTCAGAGGTGTGCCTGGGGTGTCAGAGTGTGTGCCTTGGAGTGTCAGAGGTGTGCCTGGGGAGTGTCAGAGGTGTGCCTGGGGAGTGTCGGAGGTGTGCCTGGGGGTGTGAGAAGTGTGCCTGGAGTGTCGGAGTGTTCCTGGGGTGTCGGAGGTGTGCCTGGCAGTGTCCAGCAGTGTGCCTGGGGAGTGTCAGAGGTGTACCAGGGAATGTCGGTGGAGTGCCTGGGGGTGTCAAAGGTGTGCCTGGGGTGTCAGAGGTGTGCCTGGGGTGTCAGAGGTGTATCTGGGAGTGACAGAGGTGTGCTTGGGGTGTCGGAGGTGTGCCTGGGATTGTGAGATGTGTGCCTGGGGAGTGTCTGGGGTGTGCCTGGGGTGTCAGAGGTGTGCCTGGGGAGTGTCAGGAGGTGTGCCTGGGTGTCAGAGGTGTGCCTGGGGTGTCGGGTGTGCCTGGGGTGTGGAGGTGTGCCTGGGGTGTCCGGAGGTGTGCCTGGGGTGTCCGGAGGTGTGCCTGGGGTGTCAGAGGTGTGCCTGGGAGTGTCAGAGGTGCACTTGGGAGTGTCAGAGGTGCACCTTGGGTGTCTGAGGTGTGCCTGGGAGTGTCTGGTGTGCCTGGCGGTGTCTGAGGTGTGCCTGGCAGTGTCTGGGGTGTGCCTGGCAGTGTCAGCGGTGTACGTGGGAGTGTCACGGTGTGCCTGGGAGTTTAGGAGGTGTATCAGGGGTGACAGAGGAGTACCTGGGAGTGTCAGAGGTGTGCCTGGGAGTGAGAAGTGTGCCTGGGGTGTCTGCGGTGTACTGGGAGTGTCGAGGTGTACCTGGGAGTGTCAGGGGTGTGCCAGGAGTGTCAGTGGAGTGCCTGGGGAGTGTCAGAGTTCGAGTGTCAGAGGAGTACCTGGGAGTGTTGAGGGTGTATCTGGGAGTGTCGGACGTGTGCCTGGGGAGTGTCAGAGGTGTACCAGGGATGTCAGTGGAGTGCCTGGGGTGTGAGGTGTACTTGGGGTTTCTGGGTTGAACCTGGCAGTGTCTGGGGTGTGCCTGGCAGTGTCTGGGGTGTGCCTGGCAGTGTCAGCGGTGTGCCTGGAGTGTCAGCGGTGTGCCTGGAGTGTTAGAGGTGTATCAGGGGAGTGACAGGAGTGCCTGGTAGTGTCAAAGGTGGACATAGGAGTGTGAGTGTGCCTTGGAGTGTCTGGGGGTGTGCCTGGCAGCGTCAGAGGTGTGCCTGGGAGTGTCAGGGGTGTGCAGGGGTGTGTGTGCCTGGAATGTCAGAGGTGTGCCTGGGGTGTTGGGGTGTGCCTGGGGTGTCAGAGGTGTGTTGGGGGAGTGACGGACGTGTGCCTGGGAGTGTCAGAGATGTGCCAGTGAATGTCAGTGGTGTACCTGGGGTGTCAGAGGTGTGCACCGGAGTGTCAGACATGTGCCTGGGAGGTGTCAGAGGTGTGCCTGGGATTGTCAGAGGTGTGCCTGGGGTGTCAGGAGTGTGCCTTCAGTGTCAGAGGTACCTGGGGAGTGTGAGAGGTGTGCCTGGGAGTGTCGGAGGTGTGCCTGGTGGTGTGAAGTGTGCCTGGGGAGTGTCAGCGGTGTGTGCAAGTGTCAGGAGTGTGCCTGGGAGTGTCAGAAGTGTACAGGTGTCAGAGGTGTGCCTGGGGAGTGTCAGAGGTGTCCCAGGAATCAGTGGGTACGCAGTGTGAGAGGTGTGCCTGGGAGTGTCAGAGGTGTGCCTGGGGAGTGTCAGAGGTGTGCCTGGGGGTGTCGGAGGTGTGCCTGGGGAGTGTAGAGTGTGCCTGGGGTGTCGGAGGTGTGCCTGGGAGTGTCAGGTGTGCCTGGGAGTGTCAGGGGTGTGCCTGGGAGTGTCAGAGGTGCACTTGGGGTGTCAGAGGTGCACGTGGAGTGTCTGGGGTGTGCCTGGGAGTGTCAGGGTGTGCCTGGGGTGACAGGGGTGTGCTTGGGGGTGTCGTAGGTGTGCCTGGGGTGTCAGAGGTGTGCCTGGGGTGTCAGAGGTGCAGGGAGTGTCAGAGTGCACATTTGAGGTGTCTGAGGTGTGCCTGGGTGTCAGAGGTGTGCCACCAGGACAGAGGTGTGGCAGAGTGTCAGGTGTGCCTGGGGTGTGAGATGTGTGCCTGGGGTGTCTGGGGTGTGCCTGGGGTGTCAGGGTGTGCCTGAGGTGTCAGGTCTGCCTGGGTGTCAGAGGTGTGCCTGGGAGTGTCAGGAGTGTGCCTGGGGTGTAGAGGTGTGCCTGTGTGTGTGTGAGGTGTGCCTGGGGTGTCGGAGGTGTGCCTGAGAGTGTCAGAGGTGTGCTTGGGGTGTCAGAGGTGTGCCTGGGGAGTGTCAGCGGTGTGCCGGGAGTGTCTGAGGTGTGCCTGGGGTGTCAGAGGTGTGCCGGAGTGTCAGGAGGTGCACTTGGGGTGTCAGTGGTGCACCTTGGAGTGTCTCAAGGTGTGCCTGGGTGTCTGAGGGTGTGCCGGCGGTGTCTGGGGTGTGCCTGGCGGTGTCTGAGGTGTGCCTGGCAGTGTCAGCGGTGTGCCTGGGAGTGTCAGGGGTGTACCTGGGAGTGTTGAGAGTGTATCAGGAAGTGACTGAGGTGTGCCGAGGAGTGTCAGGGGTGTGCCTGGGAGTGTGTGAAAGTGTGTAGGTGTCAGAGGTGTGCCTGGGGTGTCAGGGGTGTGCCAGGGGAGTGTCAGTGGGTGGGTTCAAAGTGTACCTCGGAGTGTCAGAGGTGTGCCTGGAGTGTCAAGGTGTGTCGGGAGTGTCGGACGTGTGCAGCCAGGTGTCAGAGGTGCAGGGGATGTCAGTGGAGTGCCTGGGGTGTCACAGGTGTACCAGGAATGTCAGTGGAGTGCCTGGAGTGTCAAGGTGTGTCATAGGGGTGTCAGAGGTGTGCCTGGGAGTGTCAGGGTGTGCCTGGGAGTGTCAGAGGTGTGCCTGAGAGTGTCGACGGTGTGCCTGGGATTGTCAGAGGTGTGCCAAGTGTCGGAGGTGTGCCTGGGGAGTGTAAGAAGTGTGCCTGGGGTGTCGGAGGTGTGCCTGGGAGTGTCGGAGGTGTGCCTGGGGTGTCAGAGGTGGCAGGGAATGTCAGAGGTGTGGGAGTGTCAGCGGTGTGCCTGGGAGTGTCTGGGGTGTGCCTGGGGTGTCAGGGTGTGCCTGGGGTGTATGGGGTGCAGGTGTCAGGTGCCTTGCAGGTGTCTGAGGTGTGTCTTGGGTGTCTGGGGTGTGCCTGGCAGTGTCTGGGGTGTGCCTGGCGCGTCTGAGGTGTGCCTGGCGTGTCGGCGGTGTGCCTGGGGAGTGTCACCGGTGTGCCTGGGAGTGTTGGGGTGTATCAGGGAGTGACAGTGCATGGGGTGTGGGAGGTGTGCCTGGGGTGTGAGGTGTGCGAGTGTCTGGGGTGTGCCTGGCAGTGTCAGAGGTGTGCCTGGGGAGTGTCAGGGTGTGCCAGGGAGTGTCAGTGGGTGCCTGGGGGTGTCAGAGGTGTGCCTGGGAGTGTCAGAGGTGTGCCTGGGGGTGTCAGGTTGTACCTGGGAGTGTCAGAGGTGTGCCTGGGAGTGTCAGAGGTGTGCCTGGGAGTGTCAGAGGTGTGCCTTGGAAGTGTCAGAGTGTGCCTGGGAGTGTCAGGGGTGTGCCTGGGAGTGTCGAGTGTGCCTGGGAGTGTGAAGTGTGCCTGGGGTGTCGGAGGTGTTTCTGGAGTGTCGGAGGTTTACCTGGCAGTGTCAGCAGTGTGCCTGGGGAGTGTCAGAGGTGTGCAGGGGAATGTCAGTGGAACACCTGGGGTTTCAAAGTGTGCAGGTGTGCCTGGCAGTGTCAGAGGTGTGCCTGGGAGTGTCAGAGGTGTGCTTGGTGTGGAGGTGTGCCTGGGGTGTGAGATGTGCCTGGGGTGTCTGGGTTGTGCCTGGAAGTCTCAGAGGTGTACCTGAGTGTAGAAGTGTGCCTGGGGTGTCGGGTGTGCCTGGGAGTGTCGGAGGTATGCCTGGGGTGTCAGGGTGTGTGCCGAGTGTCAGAGGTGTGCCTGGGGTGTCAGAGGTGTGCTTGGGGAGTGTCAGGGGGTGCCTGGAGGTGTCGGAGGTGTGCAAGTGTCTGAGGTGTGCCTGGGGTGTCAGAGGTGTGGCCGGAGTGTGGAGGTGCACTTGGGGTGTCAGGGGTGCAGCAGGTGTCTGGGGTGTGCTTGGGGTGTCTGGGGTGTGCCTGGGGTGTCAGAGGTGTGCCTGGGGAGTGTCGGAGGTGTGCCTAGGAGTGTCGGAGGGTGTGCCTGGGGTGTGCAAAGTGTGCCTGGGGTGTCGGAGTTGTGCCTGGGAGTGTTAGGGGTGTATCAGGGAGTGACAGAGGAGTACCTGGAGGTGTCAGAGGTGTGCTGGAGTGTGAGAGTGTGCCTGGGACTGTCTGCGGTGTACCTGGGAGTGTCAGAGGTGTGTCTGGGGAGTGTCAGGGGTGTAGCCAGATGGTGTCAGTGGAGTGCCTGGGAGTGTCAGGAGGTGTGCCTGGAGGTGTCAGAGGTGTGCCTGGGTGTCAGAGGTGTGTCTGGAGTGTCGGACGTGTGCCTGGGTGTCAGAGGTGCCAGGGAATGTCAGTGCAGTATCTGGGAGTGTCAGAGGTGTGCTTGGGAGTGTCTGAGGTGGCACTGTGTCTGGGGTGTGCCTGGTAGTGTCTGAGAGTGTGCCTGGCAGTGTCAGCGGTGTGCCTGGGAGTGTCAGCGGTGTGCCTGGGAGTGTTAAAGGGTGTATCAGGGAGTGACAGAGAGTACCTGGGGTGTCAGAGGTGTGCCTGGGGTGTGAGAAGTGTGCCTGGGGTGTCTGGGGTGTGCCTGGGAGTGTCAGGGTGTACCTGGAGTGTGTGGGGTGTGGGGTTGTCAGTGGAGTACCTGGGAATGTCAGGGTGTGCCTGGGGAGTGTCAGAGGTGTACCTGGGGTGTCAGAGGTGTCTAGGTGTCGGACGTGTACCTAGGAGTGTCAGAGGTGGACCAGTGAATGTCAGTGGGTACCTGGGAGTGTCAAGGTGTGCCTGGAAGTGTCAGAGGTGTGCCTGGGGTGTCAGAGGTGTACCTGGGAGTGTCAGAGGTGTGCCTGGGAGTGTCAGAGGTGTGCCTTGGAGTGTCAGAGGTGTGCCGGAGTGTCAGAGGGAGTGTGTGCAGAGTGTCAGGTGTGCGGAGTGTGAGAGTGTGCCTGGGGTGTCGGATGTGTTCTGGGGTATCAGGTGTGCCTGGCAGTGTCAGCAGTGTACCTGGGATTGTCAGAGGTGTGCCTGGGAATGTCAGTTAGTGCCTGGGGTGTCCAAGGTGTATGTGGGGAGTGACAGAGGTGTGCTTGGGGTGTCGGAGGTGTGCCTGGGTTGTGGATGTGTGCCTGGGGTGTCTGCTGGGGTGCAGGGGTGACAGGTGTGCCTGGGGTGTCGGAGGTGTGTGCGAGTGTCAGAGGTGTGCCTGGGGTTCAGGTGTACAAGTGTAAAGTGTGCCTGGGGTGTCAGGTGTGCCTGGTGTCGAGGTGTGCCTGGGACAGTCAGAGGTGTGCCGGAGTGTCAGAGGTGCACCAGGAGTGTCAGAGGTGCACTGTAGGTGTCTGAGGTGTGCCTGGGAGTGTCCAGGATGTGCATGGCAGTGTCTGGGGTGTGCCTGACAGTGTCTGAGGTGTGCCCTAGCAGTGTCAGCGGTGTGCCTGGGGAGTGTCAGCGGTGTGCCTGGGAGTGTTGGGGTGTATCAGGGAGTGACAGAGTGCCTGGGAGTGTCAGAGGTGTGCCTGGGTGTGGGGGTGTGCCTGGGGTGTCTGCGGTGTGCCTGGGGAGTGTCAGAGGTATACCTGGGGAGTGTCAGGGGTGTGCCAGGAGTGTCAGTGGTGCAGGGGTGTCAGAGGTGTGCCTGGGGTGTCAGAGGTGTGCCTGGGTGTTGGGGGTGTATCTGGGAGTGTCGGACGTGTGCCTGGGGGTGTCAGAGGTGTCCCAGGGAATGTCAGTGGAGTACCTGGGGAGTGTCAGAGGGGGTGCTTGGGGAGTTTCTGGGGTGAACCTGGCAGTGTCTGAGGTGTGCCTGGCAGTGTCTGGGGTGTCCCTGGCAGTGTCAGCGTGTGCCTGGGAGTGTCAGCGGTGTGCCTGGGGTGTTAGAGGTGTGTGGGGTGACAGAGGGGTACCTGGGTGTCAAGGTGTGCCTGGGGTGTGATAAGTCTGCGGAGTGTCTGGGGTGTGCCTAGGGCGTCAGAGGTGTGCCTGGTAGTGTCAGGGGTGTGCCAGGGTGTCAGTGGAGTGCCTGGGAATGTCAGAGTGTGCCTGGGAGTGTGGGAGGTGTGCCTGGGGTGTCAGAGGTGTGCCTGGGAGTGTCAGGAGGTGTGCCTGGGGGTGTCAGAGGTGTGCCTGGTAGTGTCAGAGGTGTGCCTTCGAGTGTCAGGGTGTGCCTGGGGTGTCAGAGGTGTGCCTGGGGGTGTCGGAGGTGTGCCTGGGAGTGTGACAAGTGTGTGGGTGTCAGAGTGTTCATGGGAGTGTCGAGGGTGTGCTGGCAGTGTCTGGGGTGTCCCTGGCAGTGTCAGCGGTGTGCTGGGGTGTCAGAGGTGTGCCTGGGGTGTAGAAGTGTGCCTGGGGTGTATGAAGGTGTGCCTGGGGTGTCGGAGGGTGCCTGGGAGTGTCGGAGGTGTGCCTGGGAGTGTCAGAGGTGTGCCTGGGAGTGTCAGGGTGCACTTGGGAGTGTCAGAGGTGCCTTGGAGTCTGAGGTGTGCCTGGGGTGTCAGAGGTGTGCCTGGGGTGACAGAGGTGTGCTTGGGAGTGTGGGAAGTGTGCCTGGGGGTGTGAGATGTGTGCTGGGGTGTGCAGGGTGTGCCTGGGGTCAGGGGTGTGCCTGGGGTGTCGGAGGTGTGCAAGTGTGGGGTGTGCCTGGGTGTGGGTGTGCGGAGTGTCGGGTGTGCACTGGGGTATCAGAGGTGTGCTTGGGGTGTCAGGAGGTGTGTGCGGGTGTCAGCGGTGTGCCTGGGAGTGTCTGGGGTGTGCTGGGGTGTCGGAGGTGTGCCTGGGAGTGGGGTGTGCCTGGGTGTGTCGGAGGTGTGCCTGGGGTGTCGGAGGTGTGCCTTTAGAGTATCAGAGGTTGCTTGGGGTGTCAGGTGTGCCTGGGGTGTCAGCGGTGTGCCTGGGAGTGTCTGGGTGTGCCTGGGAGTGTCAGAGGTGTGCCTGGGAGTGTGGGTGTGGCTGGGAGTGTCAGAGGTGTGCCTGGGGTGTCAGAGGTGCACTTGGGGAGTGTCAGAGGTGCACCTTGGGTGTCTTGAGGTGTGCCTGGGGTGTCATGGGTGTACTGGGGTGTGAGATGTGTACCTGGGGTGTCAGAGGTGCCCTGGGAGTGTCAGAGGGTGCACCTTGGAGTGTCTCAGGTGTGCCTGGGAGTGTCTGAGGTGTGCCTGGCGGTGTCTGGGGGTGTGCAAGTGTCTGGAGTGTGCCTGGCAGTGTCAGCGGTGTGCCTGGGGCGTCAGGGGTGTGCCTGGGAGATGTTAGAGGTGTGTCAGGGGTGACAGAGGAGTGCTTAGGAGTGTTGGGGGTGTGGGGTGTGAAGTGTGCCTGGGGAGTGTCAGAGGTGTGCCTGTAGTGTCAGGGGTGTGCCAGGGGTGTCAGTGGTGCCTGGGAGTGTCAAGGTGTACCTGGGGTGTCAGAGGTGTACCTGGGAGTGTCAGAGGTGTATCTGGGGAGTGTCGGACGTGTACCTGGGAGTGTCAGAGGTGTACCAGGAATATCAGTGGAGTACCTGGGAGTGTCAGGTGTGCCTGGGAGTGTCAGAGGGTGGTACAGAGTGTCAGAGGGTGCACAGGTTGTCAGAGGTGTACCTGGGAGTGTCGGAGTGTGCAAGTGCAGAAGTGTGCCTGGGGTGTCAGGTGTGCCTGGGAGTGTCGGGTGTGCCTGGGGTGTCAGAGGTGTGCCTGGGAATGTCAGGGGTGTCCTGGGGTGTCAGCAGTGTGCCTGGGAGTGTCTGGAGGTGTGCCTGGGAGTGTCAGGGTGTGCCTGAGAGGTGTGGAGGTGCACTTGGGGTGTCAGAGGTGCACCTTGGGTGTCTGAGGTGTATCTTGGGTGTCAGGGGTGTACCTGGCAGTGTCTGAGGTATGCCTGGCAGCGTCTGAGGTGTACCTGGCAGTGTCAGCGGTGTGCCTGGAGTGTCATCGGTGTGCCTGGGGTGTTGAGGTGTATCGGGAGTGACAGAGGGGTACATAGGGTGTGGGTGTGCCTGGGGTGTGAGAGTGTGCCTGGGGGTGTCTGGGGTGTACCTGGCAGTGTCAGACGTGTGCCTGGGGTGTCAGGGTGTGCCAGGGGTGTCAGTGGAGTGCCTGGGGTGTCAGAGGTGTGCCTGGGGAGTGTCAGAGGTGTACCTGGGGTGTCAGGTTGTGCCTGGGGGTGTCAGAGGTGTGCCTGGGAGGTCAGGGTGTGCCTGGGAGTGTCAAGGTGTACTGGCAGTGTCAGAGGTGTGCCTAGTGTCAGAGTGTACTTGGGAGTGTCGGAGGTGTGCACGGGTGTGAGAAGTGTGCGAGTGTCTGGGTTGTGCCTGGAAGTCTCAGAGGTGTGCCTGAGAGTGTAAGTGTGCCTGGGGAGTGTCGGAGGTGTGCCTGGGGAGTGTCAGGTATACCTGGGGAGTGTCAGAGGTGTGCTTGGGGTGTCAGAGGTGTGCCTGGGAGTGTCAGAGGTGTGCTTGGGAGTGTCAGAGGTGTGCCTGGGGTGTCGGAGGTGTGCCTGGGGGTGTCTGAGGTGTGCCTGGGGTGTCAGGGGTGTGCCTGGGGAGTGTCAGAGGTGCTTGGGAGTGTCAGAGGTGCACCCTGGGTGTCTGAGGTGTGCTTGGGAGTGTCTGGGGTGTGCCTGGGGAGTGTCAGAGAGGTGTGCCTGGGAGTGTCGGAGGTGTGCCTGGGGTGTCGGAGGTGTACCTGGGAGTGTAAAGTGTGCCTGGTAGTGTCAGGTTGTACCTGGGAGTGTTAGGGTGTATCAGGGGTGACAGAGGAGTGCCTAGGAGTGTCAGAGGTTTGCGAGTGTGAAGTGTGCCTGGGACTGTCTGCGGTGTGCCTGGGAGTGTCAGAGGTGTGTCTGGGAGTGTCAGGGTGTACCAGGTAGTGTCAGTGGGTATGGAGTGTCAGAGGTGTACCTGGGAGTGTCAGAGGTGTGCCTGGGGGTGTCAGGTGTGTTTGGGGAGTGCCGGACGTGTGCCAGGGGAGTGTCAGAGGTGTACCAGGGAATGTCAGTGGAGTATCTGGGAGAGCAGGGTGTGCCTGGGAGTGTCTGGGGTGTGCCTTGCAGTGTCTGGGGTGTGCCTGGTAGTGTCTGAAGTGTACCTGGCAGTGTCAGCGGTGTACCTGGGGAGTGTCAGCGGTGTACCTGGGGGTGTTAAAGGTGTATCAGGGGTGACAGAGGAGTACCCCGGAGTGTCAGAGGTGTGCCTGGGGTGTGAGAGTGTGCCTGGGTGTGGGGTGTACCAGGTGTCAGCGGTGTGCCTGGGTGGTGGGGTGTATCAGGGTGACAGAGGTGCATGGGGTGTGGGGAGAGTTGCCCTAAGTGTGAGAGTGTACCTGGGGTGTCTGGGGTGTGCCTGGCAGTGTCGAGGTGTACCTGGGAGTGTCAAGGGTGTACCAGGGAGTGTCAGTGGGTACCTGGGGTGTCAGAGTGTGCCTGGGGTGTCAGAGGTGTGCCTGGGGTGTCAGAGTTGTACCTGGGAGTGTCAGGGTGTACCTGGGAGTGTCAGAGGTGTGCCTGGGAGTGTCAGGGTGTGCACATGGAAATGTCAGAGAGGTGTGCCTGGGGTGTCAGAGGTGTGCCTGGGAGTGTCAGAGTGTACCTGGGAGTGTGAATGTACCTGAGTGTCAGAGTGTTTCTGGGAGTGTCGGAGGTTTACCTGGCAGTGTCAGCGGTGTACCTGGGAGTGTCAAGGGTGTACCAGGGAATGTCAGTGGAACACCTGGGAGTGTCAGGTGTGCCTGGGAGTGTCAGAGGTGTACCTGGCAGTGTCAGAGGTGTGCCTGGGAGTGTCAGAGTGTGCTTGGGAGTGTCGGAGGTGTACCTGGGAGTGTGAGAAGTGTACCTGGGAGTGTCTGGGTTGTACCTGGAAGTCTCAGAGGTGTACCTGAGAGTGTAAGAAGTGTGCCTGGGATGTCGGAGGTGCCTGGGTGTCGGAGATATACCCGGGGAGTGTCAGAGGTGTACTTTGGGAGGCAGAGGTGTACCTGGGAGGTCAGAGGTGTACTTGGGAGTGTCAGAGGTGTACCTGAGAGTGTCGGAGGGAGTGTCTGAGGTGTACCTGGGAGTGTCAGAGGTGTGCCTGGGAGTGTCAGAGGTGCACTGGGAGGTGTGAGGTGCACCTTGGAGTGTCTGGGAGGTACTGGGAGGTGTCTGAGGTGTACCTGGGAGGTCAGAGGTGTACCAGGAGTGTCGGAGTGTACCTGGGAGTGTCGGAGGTACCTGAGGTAAAAGTGTGCCTGGAGGTCGGGTACCTGGGAGGTTAGGAGGTGTATCAGGAGGATGAGAGAGTACCTAGAGTGTCAGAGGTACCTGGGAGTGTGAGAAGTGTACTGGGACTGTCTGCGGTGTGACCTGGGAGTGTCAGAGGTGTATCTGGGAGTGTCAGGGGTGTACCATATAGTGTCAGTGGGATACCTGGGAGGTCAGAGGTGTACCTGGGAGTGTCAGAGGTGTACCTGGGAGTGTCAGAGGTGTGTTTGGGAGTGCCGGACGTGTACCTGGGAGTGTCAGAGGTGTACCAGGGAATGTCAGGAGTATCTGGGAGTGTCAGAGGTGTACTTGGGAGTGTCTGAGGTGTACCTTGCAGTGTCTGGGGTGTACCTGGTAGTGTCTAGGAGTGTACCTGGCAGTGTCAAGTGGTACCTGGAGTGTCAGCGGTGTCTGGGAGTGTTAAAGGTGTATCAGGGAGGACAGAGGAGTACCTAGGAGTGTCAGAGGTGTACCTAGGAGTGTGAGAAGTGTACCTGGGAGTGTCTGGGGTGTACCTGGGAGTGTCAGAGGTGTACCTGGGTGTTAGGGTGTACCAGGGATTGTCAGTGGAGTACCTGGGAATGTCAGAGGTGTGCCTGGGAGTGTCGAGGTGTACCTGGGAGTGTCAGAGGTGTATCTGGGAGTGTCGGACGTACCTAGGAGTGTCAGAGGTACCAGTGAATGTCAGTGGAGTACCTGGGAGGTCAAAGGTGCACCTGGGAGTGTCAGAGGTGTACCTGGAGTGTCAGAGGTGTACCTGGGAGTGTCAGAGGTGTACCTGGAGTGTCAGAGGTGTACCTTGGAGTGTCAGAGGTGTACCTGGGAGGTCAGAGGTGTACCTGGGAGTGTCGGAGGTGTACCTGGGAGTGTGAGAAGGTACCTGGGAGTGTCGGAGGTGTTCTGGGAGTATCGGAGTGTACCTGGCAGTGTTAGCAGTCTACCTGGGAGGTCAGAGGTGTACCTGGGAATGTCAGGCACCTGGGAGTGAAGGTGTTCCTGGGAGTGTCAGAGGTGTACCTGGGAGTGTCAGAGGTGTATGTGGGAGTGACAGATGTGTACTTGGGAGTGTCGGAGGTGTACCTGGGATGAGATGTGTACCTGAGTGTCTGGGTGTACCTGGAGTGTCAGAGGTGTACCTGAGAGTATCGAGGTGTACCTGGGAGTGTCAGAGGTGTACCTGAGTGTCGGAGGTGTACCTGGGAGGTAAGAAGTGTACCTGGGAGGTCGGAGGTGTACTCTGCGAGTGTCGGAGGTACCTGCAGTCAGGGAGGCCTGAGTGTCAGAGGTGCACTTGGGAGTGTCAGAGGTGCACCTTGGAGTGTCTCTGAGGTGCACCTGGGAGTGTCTGAGGTGTACCTGGCAGTGTCTGAGGTGTACCTGACAGTGTCTGGAGGTGTACCTAGGCAGTGTCAGCGGTGTACCTGGGAGGTCAGCGGTGTACCTGGGAGTGTTAGAGGTGTATCAGGAGTGACAGATGAGTACCCAGGGAGTGTCAGAGGTGTACCTGGGAGTGTGAGAAGTGTACCTGGGAGTGTCTGCGGTGTACCTGGGAGTGTTAGGAGGTGTATCTGGAGTGTCGGACGTGTACCTGGAGTGTCAGAGGTGTCCCAGGGAATGTCAGTGGAGTACCTGGGGTGTCAGAGGTGCTTGGGAGTTTCTGGGGTGAACCTGGCAGTGTCTGAGGTGTACCTGGCAGTGTCTGAGGTGTCCCTGGCAGTGTCAGCGTGTACCTGGGGTGTCAGCCAGTGCCTCGGGAGTGTTGGGGTGTATTGGGAGTGACAGAGGTACAGGGAGTGTCAAGGTGTACCCAGGGGTGATAAGTCTACCTGGGGAGTGTCTGGGGTGCCTAGGGAGCGTCAGAGGTGTGACCCTGTAGTGTCAGGGGTGTGCCAGGGGTGTCAGTGGAGTACCTGGGGAATGTCAGAGGTGTACCTGGGAGTGTTAGAGGGTGTGCCTGGGGTGTCAGAGGTGTACCTGGGGTGTCAGAGGTGTACCTGGGGTGTCAGTGTGCCTGGTAGTGTCAGAGGTGTACCTTCAGTGTCAGGGTGTACCTGGGGTGTCAGAGGTGTACCTGGGGTGTCAGGGGTGTACCTGGGGAGTGTGACAAGTGTACTTGGGGTGTCAGGTGTTCATGGGCGTGTCTGAGGTGTACCTGGCAGTGTCTGGGGTGTCCCTGGCAGTGTCAGCGGTGTGCCTGGGAGTGTCAGAGGTGTACTGGGAGTGTCAGGTGTGCCGAGTTGAGAAGTGTGCCTGGGGTGTCAGGTGTTCCTGGGGTATCGGAGGTGTACCTGGCAGTGTTAGCAGTCTACCTGGGAGTGTCAGAGGTGTACCTGGGAATGTCAGTTGAGTACCTGGGGTGTCAAGGTGTTCCTGGGGTGTCAGAGGTGTGCTGGGTGTCAGAGGTGTATGTGGGATTGACAGATGTGTGCTTGGGAGTGTCGGAGGTGTACCTGGGATTGTGAGAATGCCTGCTGGGGAGTCTGGGGTGTACCTGGGGTGTCAGGGGTGTACCTGAGGAGTATCGGAGGTGTACCTGGGAGTGTCAGAGGTGTGCCTGGGAGTGTCGGAGGTGTACCTGGGGTATGAAGTGTACCTGGGGTGTCAGGTGTGCCTGCAGTGTCGGAGGTGTACCTGGGACAGTCAGAGGTGTGCCTGGGAGTGTCAGAGGTGCTTGGGAGTGTCAGAGGTGCACCTTGGAGTGTCTGAGGTGGCCTGGGGTGTCTGGGGTGTGCCTGGCAGTGTCTGGGGTGTGCCTGACAGTGTCTGAGGTGTGCCTAGCAGTGTCAGCGGTGTGCCTGGGGTGTCAGCGGTGTGCCTGGGAGTGTTAGGGGTGTATCAGGGGAGTGACAGATGAGTACCTAGGGTGTCAGAGGTGTACCTGGGAGTGTGAGAAGTGTACCTGGGAGTGTCTGCGGTGTACCTGGGGTGTCAGAGGTGTGCCTGGGGTGTTAGGAGGTGTATCTGGGAGTGTCGGACGTGTACCTGGGGTGTCAGAGGTGTCCCAGGAATGTCAGTGGAGTACCTGGGGTGTCAGAGGGGTGCCTTGGGGTTTCTGAGGTGAACCTGGCAGTGTCTGAGGTGTACCTGGCAGTGTCTGAGGTGTCCGCAGTGTCAGCGTGTGCCTGGGAGTGTCAGCGGTGTACCTGGGAGTGTTAGAGGTGTATTAGGGAGTGACAGAGGAGTGCCTAGGGGTGTCAAGGTGTACCTAGGGTGTGAAGTCTGCCTGGGGTGTCTGGGGTGTGCCTAGGAGCGTCAGAGGTGTACCTGGTAGTGTCAGGGGTGTACCAGGGGTGTCAGTGGGTACCTGGGAATGTCAGAGGTGTGCCTGGGAGTGTTAGGTGTACCTGGGAGTGTCAGAGGTGTACCTGGGAGTGTCAGAGGTGTACCTGGGAGTGTCAGAGGTGTACCTGGTAGTGTCAGAGGTGTACCTTCGAGTGTCAGAGGTGTACCTGGGGAGTGTCAGAGGTGTGTACCTGGGAGTGTCGGAGGTGTACCTGGGAGTGTGACAAGTGTACTTGGGGTGTCAGGAGGTCATGGGCGTGTCTGAGGTGTACCTGGCAGTGTCTGGTGTCCCTGGCAGTGTCAGCGGTGTACCTGGGAGTGTCAGAGGTGTACTGGGAGTGTGAAGTGTACCTGGGGTGTATGAAGTGTGCCTGGGGTGTCGGAGGGGTGCCTGGGGTGTCAGGTGTACCTGGGAGTGTCAGAGGTGTGCCTGGGAGTGTCAGAGGTGCACTGGGGTGTCAGGGTGCCTTGGAGTGTGGGGTGTGCCTGGGAGTGTCAGGGTGTACCTGGGGTGACTGAGGTGTGCCTGGGAGTGTGGAGAGTGTGCAGGGGTGTGAGATGTGTGCATGTCTGGGGTGTACCTGGGGAGTGTCAGAGGTGTACCTGAGAGTGTCGGAGGTGTGCCTGGGGTGTAAGAGGTGTGCCTGGGTATGTCGGAGGTGTGCCTGGGAGTGTCGGAGGTGTACCTTTAGAGTATCAGAGGTGTGCCCTGGGAGTGTCAGAGGTGTACCTGGGAGTGTCAGCTGTGCCTGGGAGTGTCTGAGGTGTGCCTGGGGAGTGTGGAGTGCCTGGGGAGTGTAGAAGTGTACCTGGGTGTGTCGGTGTGCCTGGGAGTGTCGGAGGTGTGCCTGGGACAGTGGGGGTGTGCCTGGGAGTGTCAAGGTGCACTTGGGAGTGTCAGAGGTGCCCTGGAGTGTCTGGTGTGCCTGGGAGTGTCTGAGGTGTGCCTGGGTGTCTGAGGTGTGCCTGACAGTGTCTGAGGTGTACCTAGCAGTGTCAGCGGTGTGCCTGGGGTGTCAGCGATGTGCCTGGGAGTGTGAGGTGTATCAGGGTGACAGAGTGAGTACCTAGGGTGTCAGAGGTGTGCCTGGGGTGTGAGAGTGTGCCTGGGGTGTCTGCGGTGTACCTGGGGAGTGTCAGAGGTGATACCTGGGAGTGTCAGGGGTGTGCCAGGGGTGTCGTGGAGTACCAGGGAGTGTCAGAGGTGTACCTGGGAGTGTCAGGGGTGTGCCTGGGGAGTGTTAGAGGTGTATCTGGGGAGTGTCGGACGTGTACCTGGGAGTGTCAGAGGTGTCCCCAGGGAATGTCAGTGGAGTACCTGGGAGTGTCAGAGGGGTGCCTGGGAGTTTCTGAGGTGAACCTGGCAGTGTCTGGGGTGTACCTGGCAGTGTCTGAGGTGTCCCTGGCAGTGTCAGCGTGTGCCTGGGGTGTCAGCGGTGTGCCTGGGGTGTTGAGGTGTGTGGGGTGACAGAGGTGCCTAGGGTGTCAAGGTGTGCCTAGGGTGTGATAAGTCTGCCTGGGGAGTGTCTGGGGTGTACCTAGGGAGCGTCAGAGGTGCCTGGTGTCAGGGGTGTACCTGGTGTCAGAGGTGTGCCTGGGGAGTGTCAGGGGTGTGCCTGGGGTGTCAGGGTGTGCCTGGTGTGTCAGAGGTGTACCTTCGAGTGTCAGGGGTGTACCTGGGGAGTGTCAGAGGTGTACCTGGGGAGTGTCGGAGGTGTGCCTGGGGAGTGTGACAAGTGTGCTTGGGAGTGTCAGGTGTTCATGGGAGTGTCTGGGGTGTACCTGGCAGTGTCTGGGGTGTCCCTGGCAGTGTCAGCGGTGTACCTGAGTGTCAGAGGTGTACCTGGGAGTGTAAGTGTACCTGGGAGTGTATGAGGTGTACTAGGTGTCAGGTCCTGGGGTGTCAGGTACTTGGGAGTTCAGAGGTGCCTGCAGGAGTGTCAGAGTGCACTTGGGGTGTCAGGGTGCACCTTGGGTGTCTGGTGTACCTGGGAGTGTCAGAGGTGTACCTGGGGTGACAGAGGTGTGACTTGGGAGTGTGGGAGGTGTGCCTGGGGGTGTGAGATGTGTGCCTGGGGAGTGTCTGGGGTGTACCTGGGGAGTGTCAGAGGTGTGCCTGGGAGTGTCGGGTGTGCCTGGGGTGTGGGGTGTGCCTGGGTGTGTTGGAGGTGTGCCTGGGGTGTCGGAGGTGTGCCTTTAGAGTGTCAGAGGTGTACTTGGGAGTGTCAGAGAGTGTGCCTGGGGGTGTCAGCGTGTGCCTGGGAGTGTCTGGGGTGTGCCTGGGAGTGTCGGAGTGTGTACCTGGGGTGTGAGGTGTACCTGGGTGTGTCGGAGGTGTACCTGGGGTGTGGAGTGTGCCTTTAGAGTGTCAGGGTGTGCCTGGGGTGTCAGCGGTGTGCCTGGAGAGTGTCTGAGGTGTGCCTGGGAGTGTCAGAGGTGTGCCTGGGGTGTCGAGGTAGCTGGGGAGTGTCAGAGGTGTGCCTGGGGAGTGTCAGAGGTGCCCTGGGAGTGTCAAGGTGCACCAGGTGTCTGAGTTGTGCCTGGAGTGTCATGGGTGTACCTGGGGTGTGAGATGTGCCTGGGGTGTCAGAGGTGCACTTGGGAGTGTCAGAGGTGCACCTTGGGTGTCTCCAGGTGTGCCTGGTAGTGTCTGAGGTGTACCTGGGTGTCTGAGGTGTGCCTGGCAGTGTCTGGTGTGCCTTGGAGTGTCGGGTGCCTGGGGTGTGGAGTGTGCCTGGGGTGTGAAGTGTGCCTGGGAGTGTCGGAGGTGTTCCTGGGGGTGTCAGGTGTGCCTGGCAGTGTCAGCGGTGTGCCTGGGAGTGTCACAGGTGTGCAAATGTCAGTGGAGTACTGGGGAGTGTCAAAGGTGTACATGGGAGTGTCAGAGGTGTGCCTGGGAGTGTCAGAGGTGTACCTGGGTGTCAGGTGTACCTACGAGTGTCAGAGAGGTGTGCCTGGAGTGTCAGAGGTGTGCCTGGGAGTGTCGGAGGTGTGCCTGGGAGTGTGAAGTGCTTGGGAGTGTCGGAGGTGTTCCTGGGAGTGTCGGAGGTATGCCTGGCAGTGTCAGCGGTGTGCCTGGGAGTGTCAGAGAGGTGTCCCAGGGAATGTCAGTGGAGTACCTGGGGAGTGTCAGAGGTGTACCTGAGAGTGTCAGAGGTGAACCTGGGAGTGTCAGAGGTGTGCCTGGGAGTGTCGGAGGTGTACCTGGCAGTGTCTGAGGTGTACCTGGCAGTGTCAGCAGTGTACCTTAGTGTCAGCGGTGTGCCTGGAGTGTTAGGGTGTATCAGGAGTGACAAGGTACCTAGGAGTGTCAGAGGTGTGCCTGGGAGTGTGAAGTGTGCCTGGGATTATCTGCGGTGTACCTGGGGAGTGTCAGAGGTGTGCCTGGGAGCGTCAGGGGTGTACCAGGAGTGTCAGTGGAGTACCTGGGAGTTTCAGAGGTGTACCTGGGAGTGTCAGAGGTGTATCTGGGGAGTGTTAGAGGTGTATCTGGGTGTCGGACGTGTGCCTGGGAGTGTCAGAGGTGTACCAGGGAATGTCAGTGGGTACCTGGGGTGTCAGAGGTGCTTGGGGTTTCTGATGTGAACCTGGCAGTGTCTGGGGTGTACCTGGCAGTGTCTGAGGTGTCCCTGGCAGTGTCAGCGGTGTGCAAGTGTCAGCGGTGTGCCTGGGAGTGTTGGGGTGTGGGGAGTGACAGAGGTACCTGGGTGTCAATGGTGCCTAGGAGTGTGATAGAGTGTGCCTGGGAGTGTCTGGGGTGTGCCTGGGGCGTCAGAGGTGTGCCTGGGAGTGTCAGGTGTGTGCCAGGGAGTGTCAGTGGAGTGCCTGGGAATGGGGGTGCCTGGGAGTGTTGGGAGGTGTGCCTGGAAGTGTCAGAGGTGTACTGGGAGTGTCAGAAGTGTGCCTGGGAGTGTCAGAGGTGCACCTGGGGTGTCAGAGGTGTACCTTCGAGTGTCAGAGGTGTTCCTGGGGTGTCAGAGGTGTGCCTGGGAGTGTCGAGGTGTGCCTGAGGAGTGTGAAGTGTGCTTGGGGAGTGTCGGAGGTGTTCATGGGAGTGTCTGCGGTGTACTGGCAGTGTCTGGGGTGTCCCTGGCAGTGTCAGCGGTGTGCCTGGGAGTGTCAGAGGTGTGCCTGGGAGTGTGGAGTGTGGGGTGTGGGGTGTGCCTGGGGTGTCGCAGGTGTGCCTGGGGTGTCAGGTGTGCCTGGGGTGTCAGAGGTGTGCCTGGGAGTGTCAGAGGTGCCCTGGGGTGTCAGGGGTGCCTTGGAGTGTCTCAGGTGGACCTGGGAGTGTCAGAGGTGTGCCTGGGGTGACAGGGGTGTGCTTGGGGTGTGGGAAATGTGCCTGGGGTGTGTGAGATGTGTGCCTGGGGTGTCTGGGTGTGCCTGGGGTGTCAGTGTGCCTGAGTGTCGGAGGTCTAACTGAGGTGACAGAGGTGTGCCTGGGGTGTCGGAGGTGTGCCTGGGGTGGAAGAAGTGTGCCTGGGTGTGTGGAGGTGTACCTGGGAGTGTCGGAGGTGTACCTTTAGGTATCAGAGGTGTGCTTGGGATTGTCAGAGGTGTGCCTGGGAGTGTCAGCGGTGTGCCTGGGGAGTGTCTGGGGTGTGCCTGGGGTGTCTGGGGTGTGCCTGGGGAGTATCGTAGGTGTGCCTGGGAGTGTCAGAGGTGTGCCTGGGGAGTGTCAGAGGTGCACTGGGAGTGTCAGAGGCACCTGGGGTGTCTGAGGTGTGCCTGGGAGTGTCAGAGGTGTGCCTGGGCGTGAGAGACCTGAGTGTCAGAGGTGCACTTGGGAGTGTCAGAGGTGCACCTTGGGTGTCAGGTGTGCGAGTGTCTTAGGTGTGCCTGGCAGTGTCTGGGGTGTGCCTGGCAGTGTCTGAGGTGTGCCTGACAGTGTCAGCGGTGTACCTGGGAGGGTGTACCTGGGAGTGTTAGGGGTGTATCAGGGAGTGACAGAGGAATGCCTAAGTGTCAGAGCATGCATGTAACTTC
>NW_024716924.1:0-4743 GCF_018991925.1 Homarus americanus | reverse complement strand
CTCATGCCTCAGGAACGTCCTCACACTCATGCCTCAGGAACGTCCTCACACTCATGCCTCAGGAACGTCCTCACACTCATGCCTCAGGAACGTCCTCACACTCATGCCGCAGGAACGTCCTCACACTCATGCCTCAGGAACTTCCTCACACCTCGGGAGCATTAGACCACCTCCTCGTGTTTCAAGAACATAAAGTATTTTTCGGTGTAATTTTTAGGGATGCCACATTTTCCTAAGCTTGCATCAAACACCAATGTTTGTAAGTTTTATGAAGACAGAAAGTCATTCGTTTTACTGTATCAGGAGCGTTGTTGACCGGCGGTAAATTTATTTCTCTCAGTATTCCTCCCGGACCGAAAGTTTGGGGATATACTGTACGGTATAGCAATGGTTCTGTCCGTCCGTAACTCGCCACGGGGTCTTACGGGGCAGTACTGGACGGGTTGACAGTTCAGTATTTCAGGTAAAATAATGTAGACCTTATCACTTTGTTATATTCTTCACTTTCATGTTAAATTATTATTTGTTATTTACTACAAGATATACGGTATTTCATAAAGTAATTTGATATTGTAATGAGACAAAATCTCACATGAAGAGGTAAGTTAGGAGTTTATAGTAGTAGAGTATTATAGCGAGAGGAAATGGTAGCGTGTCTCGAGGGTGTGATGTCAACACTGTATATTAACACAGGCACAGTACAAGTGTAGTATATAAAACACCAATGCGTGTTACAGCTTTATTTTACTAGTTCAATAGGGGGGATTAATAGGGGGGTTCGTACACAATTTATGATAGACTATGGTATTCTGGTATAACCTAACCTCACAATTAGAATGGGCACTTCACTAAGTCGATCGTTGGGGAGGTTTTGGATCACTGCACTTCTACAGTCTACACAGCCAGCACTTACTGTTACACGTGGAGTTGACAGCACTTTGTCGATGGACCCGGCTGAGACTTCGTTACACTTAGTGGCGGGCTTCTCTCGAGCGGGACTCGGGGACGTGGTAGCTGGCCCTTCCTGGTTACAGACACTCTCTGCGTGAGAGGAGCTCCAGCCCCTATATATTGGTCGAGCCGGGGGGGTGACCTCTCCTACTGAACTGGGTGTGTCTTGACCGGGTTGTTGGGTCAACAGGAGTGCTGGCTAATTAGCGGGTCCTTGAATTACTAAGGTCATGACGCCGGGTAGAGCTGATCGAGTGGTGGTGAGAATTCTGGTTCCCTAGTGTCAGGTCTGGCCGGCTGTGTGCAGGTGTCGTCCTGCCCAGGTGTCTTGGTTAGGTGCGGTTGTAGGTCACCCGGCTAACTCAAGTCATTAGCGGACGAGGTCAAGTCCGTAGGGTCGACCTGAGGTGTGTCAACCCGGGATGTGGTGGTGCCACGAGGTCTGTAGTGTGCTTGCTGTTACATGTGACATAATTCTGGGCTGTAAGCTTTGGTCTGACAAACAATCATTACAATATATAGTATACTAAAATTAACCACGTTACAGGTTGTAAACATAACTTTATGGGTACGTTACCTTGTGTTGTTTTGGCGCCACACATGGATACGGCCAAGGTTGTTGGGTGAACACAACTCTTGCCCCAAATTGCTCCTCCTTATCGACATACTGTCGAGTGAAGGCGAGCCTCGAGGCACGGTGGGCGGCTGTCAACCTCTGGTCAACGCCCATTGGTGCAATATCCGGTGTAAATGACCAGTGGCCTGTTTCAAAGCTCCCACATCATGTTATATATTCTATCATGTTCGTAACTAAATCTAATGTTCCTGGGCTATAAGGGCAATTATATTTGATATTCAAAGATTTCAGCCTCATAATTGCGCCTAGTAGATAATTATGTCAGGCAATATTCTTCGTACAGCCTCCCACCCATACAAGGTTCAATGAAACTCCTCTCTAATAATCATTGCTACATTTACCTTACCATTGGGAGCTGATGAATACCCTTTGTGGCCTCTGCTCCGTAATCCTTTTGTAATATTCACCACGAACTTTAACTCCATCGAAATAGGATTCATTTATCATCCTGAGAGATGCGGAGAAAGAATAAACATCAATAGGTCCAGGTGATCAGTGGAATAGGAATCCCCCTTAAACTCATACTACTTCACCCTGACACTAAACTCATACTACTTCACCCTGACACTAAACTCATACTACTTCACCCTGACACTAAACTCATACTACTCACTCACTCACTCACTCACTCACTCACTCACTCACTCACTCACTCACTCACACTCTTTACTCCGCCTGTCTCCTCATTTCACTCATTCACTTTACTATTTCTCTCACACACGCACACGTACGCTCACGCACGCACGCTACTACTACTACTACTTTTTTACGTGGCTTCCAGCCTTCCCCAATAGCCACACCTTTGCCGCCATTTTATTACCTTAATATTAAATATGCTAATACATAAGTAGCTACCCTGGCTGTGTTGAGTTAGTTGAGCCGCAGATCTATGTGGCATTTAGTGACTGTTTCCTCGTAGTCAATATCTGCAACTGTTGGCAGCATTGAGACTCAAGATTTCGTTCCTCTGAGGTAAAGCAATGCAGACCTCAGCAGAGAGGACAGTCGACATTTCAACTAGGCTGCAGCGTAGCTTCTGGGCTGCTGCGTCTGCTTCGACAACACCTCGGACAGTCTTGCATAGAAGCATCTTGCACTTAGTCCCATCCCGACAGAGGTTGTGAATACCAAAGGGGAGGAGCTGCCCTGATCCACGTTCTGAATTCTCAGTGTTACCCTCTGTTCTCCTTCCTCTTGTGTGCAGCCTCAAGAGATAGGTTACGGTGACATACCGTCATGGCGTTGAATATCCTGACATTTAAGAAGGTTCTCTGTCCCCGTGTCCGGAATCCTTGAGTGCTGACTTCCACAAATGGCTTCGTTGGATACATTGGAAGTCCTGTGATAGAGGTTCTCACCTTCCACGGGGAGGAGAGCCGGTTCCACCATGACATCGTGGCAGATTTCCTTCAGCATATTTGTTGAGTCATGCCTCATGCATACGAAGCCCCCCTTCTTGCACACCAGGGCGTGGTCACTGTCGTGGGATGAGTCACACACATATTGGGTGGGCATGACTTCTACTAGCCAACCATACCTTAGAGCAATGGCACCAGTAAATACTTGTTTATTAAGGATGGAGCCTTTTGCACCTTATCGGTAACGTTGTTAGCCAGTTTGAGGCGCCCACCTCCTGCGCTGTAGTTACTTTTTCCCCCCAAGTTCTTTCACAGTTGCTACATCCGCCGTTGCACTTTACAGTATCATTTGGGGGTGTGCTGCCGTTTTGTCGTAATGAAGCGTCAATTCTTGTTTAATAATAATAATAATACTAATAGTACTACTACTACTACTACTAATAATAATAATAATAATATTTAATGGTTTATTGAGAGAGCCATGTACAGAGTTGTGACTAGAGACTATCAGCAATGATCTTTACCTGTCCCCGTCGCCACTCGTCCGTCGCCTTAGGACTTTTGGGGGCTTAGGGGTTCTGATGATGGTGAAAAGTACGATGTTCTAGACTGCAACCACACATCTTGGCTCTCCCTTTTCCTGATCCAGTGGTGAAGGCAGCTGCAACGACTAGGGAGAGGGAGAGTTGCAATGGACTGCCGATAGCCCAATTTGTTGGATTTTGCCTTAGTAGCCTGTCCACCAGGCATTGCCTTCTTCCGCCAGTGTAGTCGTTGTGTTCCCCTATTGGTCATTTCTCCACCTATTCTGCCGTTGGGGTCTTATTGGAGCTTTGTAAGCATGTCTGCCTGATGCGGGGCTCCACAGCAGATTTTTCGTTTGGGTTTTATTCCCGTAGTCTTTTCACTCTTATTTTTTCGCCCCTAGGCCCTGTTGTGGGTCGATGACCTGTGCCCGGGTGGGCTTTTACCGTAAAAAGAAAAATACCTACCAAGGTTAATCCGCAAGGCAGTTGAACAGTGGTTGGTTGGCGTCATGGCGTGTCCACAGGCCGGTGAGCCAATGCGCCGTCCCCCTGGGGCCCACTGCTGCTCCGAGATCCCCTGCTGGTCTAGCCTGGGGCTGCGAGGTACCCAGCAGGAGTCTTGATGGTGAAGAGGCTGTGTACTGGCAGAGGAAGACTTGCACAAGGCTGCTTCCCTATTCACCACGAGGGTTAGCCAGCGATGGTAACTGAAAGTGAAAGGAAGCAAGCAGTGCTTGCACCTTAACACTAACATAATTCTGTCACACTAGACGCGTTACACTTACTTCATCCCCATCACCGCCGCGCCACCTACATCTCTAACAACACTACAGCCACCTACACCACCACTACTACCTACACCACCACTACCCACACACCACCCCACCAATTACCACCACACAACCAATCAACCACCACCACCCGGTCAACCAACCACCACCACCCACACCAACCAACCACCACCACCCACACCACCACCACCACACCCACACCAACCACCACCACCCACACCACCACCACCACCACACCACCACCACCACCACCCACACCACCATCACCACCACAACCACCACCACCACCACCCACACCACCACTACCACCCACACCACCACCACTACCCACACCACACCACCAATTCCTACCCACACCACCACCACCACTACCCACACCACCACCACTACCACCCACACCACTACTACCTACACCACCACCCACTACTACACACCCACCACACACACCTCCCACACCACCACTACTACCTACACCACCA
>NW_024716923.1:0-7533 GCF_018991925.1 Homarus americanus | reverse complement strand
GACCAGGGACGTTTTTTATACTCGACCAGGGGCATTTGTTATGCTCGACCAGGGACTTTGTTATACTTTCGATCGAAGGACTTTGTTATATACTCAATCAGGGACTTTGTTATACTTTCGACCAGGGACTTTGTTTACTCGATTGAGGACTTTTTACTCTCGACCAGGGGACTTTGTTATACTCGGTCAGGTGCCTTTGTTATATACTCGTCCGGGGGCCTTTGTTACTTACTCTAGGGGTGCTTTGTTATACTCTTTCGATCAAATTTGACTTTGTTATATTCGTTCATGCGTTCTTGTCGCTATATACTCGATCCAGGGGGCTTTGTTATACTCGACCAGGTGCCTTTCATTATGCTCGATCAGGGGACTTTTGTTATACTCGATCAAGGGACTTTGATATACTCCAATCAGGACTTTGTTTTTCTCTATCGAGGTCTTTGTTATACTCGACCAGGGACTTTGTTTACTCGATCAGGAGACTTTGTTATATACTCGACCAGGGGACTTTGTTATGCTCGATAGGAGCCTTTTTGTTATACTCGATAAGGGGACTTTGTTATACTCGATCAGGGGACTTTGTTATACTTTCGATCGAACTTTGATATCCTCGTAGGGACTTTGTTTATGTTGACATAGGGGACTTTTATACTCGACCAGGGGACTTTGTTATGCTCGACCAGGGGCCTTTGTTATGCTCGATCCGGGGGCTGTTATACTCGATTAGGGGACTTTGTTATACTCGATCGGGACTGTTATACCCGGTGAGGACTTTGTATATTCGTTCATGGGTCTTTGTCATACTCGATGAGGGAGCTTTATACTCGATCAGGGGACTTTTGTTATGCTCGACCAGGGGGACTTTTTTCTCTCCCGATCGAGAACTTTGTATATTCGTTCATGGGTCTTTGTCATACTCGATCAGGGGGCTTTATTATACTCGATCAGGGTGCCTTTGTTATGCTCATCGATCAGGGGTTTTGTTAAACTCGATGAGGGGGCTTTGTTATACTCGATCAGGGGACTTTGTTATACTCGATCAGGGGACTTTGTTTTACTCCATTAGGTCGCTGTTATACTCGATGAGGTTTTTTTTATACTCGATCTGGGGACTTTGTTATACTCGATCAGGGGACTTTGTTATACTTCGACTAGGAACATTGTTATATTCGATCAGGTGCCTTTCTTATACTCGATCAGGGCTTTGTTATACTCGATCAGGGGACTTTGTTATACTCGGTGACCGGGGTTTTACCATTAGGTCGCTGTTATACTCGATCTTGGGAATTTGTTATACGGCATTAGGGTCCTTTGTTATACTCGATTATGGGACTTTGTTATACTCGACCAAAGGACTTTGTTATACTCGACCAGGGGGCTTTTTATACTCGATCAGGGGGTTTTGTAAAACTCGATCAGGGGTGTTTGTTTTACTCGATCAGTGGACTTTGTTATACTCGGTCAGGGGACCTTGTTATACTCGATTAGGGGATTTTGTTATACTCGACCAGGGGCCTTTGTTATATTCGATAAGGGGCCTTTGTTATACTCGATTATGGGACTTTGTTATACTAGACCAAAGGACTTTGTTATACTCGACCAGGGGCCTTTATTATACTCGATAAGGGGCCTGTGTTATACTCGATCATGGGACTTTGTTATACTCGACCAGGGGACTTTGTTATACTCGACTAGGGGCCTTATTTATACTCGATCAGGGGGTTTTGTTAAACTCGATGAGGGGGCTTTGTTATACTCGATCAGGGTACTTTGTTATACTCGGCCAGGGGACTTTGTTTTACTCGACCAGGGGACTTTAGTATACTCGATCAGCGGACTTTGTTATACTCGATTAGGGGCCTTTCTAATACTCGATAAGGGGACTTTGTTATACTTGATCAGGGGACTTGTTATACTCGATCATGGGCTTTATTGTACTCGATAAGGGGACTTTGTTAAAGTCGATCAGGGGACTTTGTTATTCTTGATTAGGGTACTTTGTTATACTCGATCAGGGTACTTTGTTATACTCGATCAGGGGACTTTGTTATACTCGATCTGGAGACTTTGTTATACGCGATCTTGGGACTTTGTTATACGCCATTAGGGTCCTTTGTTATACTCGATCAGGGGACTTAGTTATACTCGATCAGGGGACTTAGTTATACTCGATCAGGGGCCTTTGTTAAACTCGATCATGGGACTTTATTATACTCAACCACGGGACTTTGTTATACTCGACCAGGGGGCTTTTTTATACTCGATCAGGGGGTTTTGTTAAACTCGATGAGAGGGGTTTGTTATACTCGATCAGGGGACTTTGTAATACTCGACCAGGGGACTTTGTTATATACGACCAGGGGACTAGGTTATAATCGATCAGGGGACTTTGTTATACTCGATCAGGGGACTTTTTTGTACTCGATCTGCGGACTTTGTTATACTCGACCAGGGGGCTTTTTTATACTCGATGAGGGGGTTTGTTATACTCGATCAGGGGACTTTGTTATACTCGATCTGGGGACTTTGTTATACTCGATCTGGGGACTTTGCATATACTCGACTAGGGACATTGTTATATTCGATCAGGTGCCTTTCTTATACTCCATCAGGGGGCTTTGTTAAGCTTCGATCAAGGGTGTTTTGTTTTACTCGGCCAGGGGACTTTGTTTTACTCGACCAGGGGACTTTGTTATTCTCGATCAGGGGGCTTTGTTATACTCGATCAGCGGACTTTGTTATACTCGATCGGGGGGCTTTGTTATACTCGACCTTGTGACTTTGTTATACTCGATTACGGGACTTTAGCATACTCGATCAGGGGACTTTGTTATTTTCGACCAGGGGCCTTTGTTATACTAGATTCGGGGCCTTTGTTATACTCGATCATGGGACTTTGTTATACTCGACCAGAGGACTTTGTTATACTCGACCAGTGGGCTTTTTTATACTCGATCAGGGGGTTTTGTTGAACTCGATGAGGGGTCTTTGTTATACTCGATCAGGGGACTTTGTTATACACGGCCAGGGGACTGTGTTATACTCGACCAGGGGGCTTTTTTATACTAGATGATGGGGCTTTATTATACTCGATCATAGGGCTTTGTTGTACTCGATCAGGGGACTTTGTTATGGACGACAAGGGGACTTTGTTATGCTCGATCAGGGGACTTTGTTATACTCGTTCAGGGGACTTTGTTATAACCGATCAGGTGATTTTGTTGTAATCGATCAGCGGACTTTGTTATACTCGATCTGGGGGCTTTGTTATACTCGATTAGGGGACATTGTTATTTTCGACCAGTGGCCTTTGTTATACTCGATTCGGGGCCTTTGAAATACTCGATCTTGGGACTTTGTTATACTCGACCAGGGGATTTTGTTATACTCGACCAGGGGGCTTTTTTATACTCGATGAGGGGGCTTTGTTCTACTCGATCAGAGGGCTTTGTTATACTTGATCAGGGACTTTGTTATACGCGACCACGTGGCTATTTTATACTCGATGAGGGGGGATTGTTATACTCGATGAGGTGACTTTGTTATACTCGATCTGGGGACTTTGTTATACTCGATCAGGGGTCTTTGTATATACTCGACTAGGAACATTGTTATATTCGATCAGGTGCCTTTCTTATACTCGATCAGGGGGCTTTGTTATACTCGAAGACGTGAATTTGTTATACTCGATCAGGGGACTTTGTTATACTCGATCAGAGGACTTTGTTATACTCGACCAGGGGAGTTTGTTATACTCGACCAGGGGACTTTGTTATACTCCATTAAGGTCCTTTGTTATACTCGATCAGGGGACTTTGTTATACTCGATTTTGGGACTTTGTTATACGGCATTAGGGTCCTTTGTTATATCGATTAGGGCACTTAGTTATACTCGATCAGGGGTCTTTGTTATACTCGGTCAGGGGGCTTTGTTATACTCGACCATGGGGTTTTTTCATACTCGATCAGGGGGTTTTGTTAAACTCGATGAGAGGAATTTGTTATACTCGATCAGGGGATTTTGTTATACTCGACCAGGGGCCTTTGTTATACTCGATAAGGGGCCTGTGTTATACTCGATCATGGGACTTATTTATACTCGATCAGGGGGTTTTGTTAAACTTAATGAGGGGGCTCTGTTATACTCGGCCAGGGGACTTTGTTTTACTCGACCAGGGGACTTTAGTATACTCGATCAGGGGACTTTGTTATACTCGATCAGGGGCCTTTGTTATACTTGATAATGGGACTTTGTTATACTCGATCAGGGGACTTTGTTATACTCGATCGAGGGCTTTATCGTACTCGATAAGGGAACTTTGTTAAACTTGATCAGGGGACTTTGTTATTCTCGATCAGGGCCTTTCTTATACTAGATTCGGGGCCTTTGTTATACTCTATCATGGGAATTTGTTATCCGCGACTAGGGGACTTTGTTATATTCGGCCAGGGGGCTTTTTTATACTCGATCAGGGGGTTTTGTTAAACTCGATGAGGGGGCTTTGTTATACTCGATTAGGGGACTGTGTTATACTCGGCCAGGGGACTGTGTTATACTCGACCAGGCGGCTTTTTTATACTCGATGATGGGGCTTTGTTATACTCGATCAAAGGGCTTTGTTGTACTCGATCAGAGACTTTGCTATACTCGACCAGGGGGCTTTTTTATACTCGATGAGGGGGCTTTGTTATACTCGATCAGGGGACTTTGGTAAACTCGATCAGGGGGCTTTCTTATACTCAATCAGGGGACTTTGTTATAGACGACCAGGGGACTTTGTTATACTCGATCAGGGGACTTTGTTATACTCGTTCAGGGGACTTTGTTATAACCGATCAGGTGATTTTGTTGTAATCGATCAGCGTACTTTGTTATACTCGATCTAGGGGCTTTGTTATACTCGATATTGGGACTTTCTTTTACCCCATCAGGGGACTTTATTATACTCGATCAGGGAACATTGTTATTTTCGACCAGTGGCCTTTGTTATACTCGATTCGGGGCCTTTGAAATACTCGATCTTGGGACTTTGTTATACTCGACCAGGGGATTTTGTTATACTCGACCAGGGGGCTTTTTTATACTCGATGAGGGGGCTTTGTTCTACTCGATGAGAGGGCTTTGTTATACTTGATCAGGGACTTTGTTATACGCGACCACGGGGCTTTTTTATACTCGATGAGGGGGGATTGTTATACTCGATGAGGGGACTTTGTTATACTCGATCAGGGGTCTTTGTATATACTCGACTAGGAACATTGTTATATTCGATCAGGTGCCTTTCTTATACTCGATCAGGGGGCTTTGTTATACTCGATGACGGGACTTTGTTATACTCGATCAGGGGACTTTGTTATACTCGATCAGAGGACTTTGTTATACTCGACCAGGGGAGTTTGTTATACTCGACCAGGGGACTTTGTTATACTCCATTAGGGTCCTTTGTTATACTCGATCAGGGGACTTTGTTATACTCGTTCTTGGGACTTTGTTATACGGCATTGGGGTCCTTTGTTATATCGATTAGGGAACTTAGTTATACTCGATCAGGGGACTTTGTTGTTGTGAGTTTTATACTCGATTAGGGGGCTTTTTTATTCTATATGGGGGGGTTGTTATAGTCGATCAGGGACTTTGTTGTTACTCGATTATGGGCTTTGTTATACTCGATCAGGGGGTTGTTTATATTGCCAGGGGATTTGTTTATGCTTTCGATGGGGACTTTTATACTCGAACAGGGGTTGTTTTATTCGGCCAGGGGGTTTGTTTTACTCGATCAGGGGACTTTTGTATACTCGATCAGGGGGCTTTGTTATACTCGATCAGGGGCCTTTGTTTTACTCGAAATGGGACTTTGTTTTACTCGGTCCAGGGGACTTTGTTATTCTCGATCAGGGGTTTTTGTTGTAGTCGATAAGGGGACTTTGTTTAACTCGTTAGGGGGCTTTGTTATTCTCGATCTTGTGACTTTGTTATTCGATCAGGAGACTTTATTATACCGATCTTGGGACTTTGTTATTTCGACCAGGGCTTTTATAATTGTCGGGGGTTTTGTTATGCTGATGATGTGACTTTGTTATACTCGATCAGGGACTTTGTTATACTCGACCAGTGGGGCTTTGTTTATACGATCAGGGGTTTTGTTTTAATCCATGAGGGGCTTTGTTATACTCGATCAGGACTTTTTATACTTGTCATGGGATTGGTTTATATGATCAGGGGCTTTTTTATACTAGATAATGGGGCTTTGTTATTCTCGATAAGGTGCTTTGTTGTACTTTATCTGGGACTTGTTATTCGACCAGGGGTTTTTATGCTCGATGAGGGTTTGTTATACTCTGATCAGGGGACTTTATTATACTCGATCAGGGACATTGTTATTTTCGAACAGTGGCCTTTGTTATACCTGGATTCGGGGCCTTGGAAATGGATCTTGGGACTTGTTATACTCGACCAGGGTTTTGTTATATAGATCCAGGGGTGTTTTTTTTACTCGATCAGGGGACTTTGTTGTACTCGATCAGGGAAGGTTATACTCGATTCGTTGGTTATACTCGATGATGGGGCTTTGTTATTCTCGATCAGGGACTTTGTTATACTGGACCAGGGACTTTCTTATACTCGAAGGGGCTTTGTTTACTCGATCAGGGACTTTGTTATACTCGATCAGGGGGCTTTATATACTCAATTAGGGGTGTTTGTTTTTCTCGACTCAGGACTTTGTTATATTCGGTCAGGTGCCTTTCTTATACTCGATTAGGGGACTTTGTTATACTCGATCAGGGGACTTTGTTATTCTGGATCAGGGCACTTTGTTATACTCGATCAGGGTAGTTTGTTATACTCGATCAGGGACTTTGTTATACTCGATCAGGAGACTTTGTTATTCTCGATCTTGGGACTTTGTTATACGCCATTAGGGTCCTTTGTTATACTCGATCAGGGGACTTGGTTATTTTCGATCAGGGACTTTGTTATACTCGATCAGCGGATTTTTGTTATACTCGACCAGGGCTTTTGTTATATTGATTAGGGGCCTTTGTTATACTCGATTAGGTGACTTTGTTTATACTTGGCCAGCGGACTTTTGTTATACTCGATAAGGGTTTTTGCTTGGCCAGGGGCTTTTTATACTCGATGAGAGGGCTTTTTATACTCGATGAGAGGGCTTTGTTATATCTTGATCAGGGACTTTGATATACTCGACCAGGGGCTTTTTATACTCGACCAGGGCCTTTTATACTCGATGAGGGGGCTTTTATTACTCGATCAGGGGGCTTTGTTATACTTGATCAGGGACTTTGTTATACTCGACCAGGGGGCTTTTTTATACTCGATAAGGGGCATTGTTATACTCGATCAGGGGACTTTGATACTCGATCTGGGGACTTTGTTATACTCGATTAGGGGTTTTGTTATATTCGATCGTGGGCTTCTTTATACTCGATCAGGGGGCTTTTTTATACTGATGACGGGTTCTTTGTTATGTCTGATTAGGGGACTTTGTAATACCGATCAGAGGGCTTTTTTAT
>NW_024716922.1:0-10753 GCF_018991925.1 Homarus americanus | reverse complement strand
GACTGAACCAATGACCAGCTATGTGGTTTCTTTGGGTTCCACACACACACACACACACACAAAATAATAGCCTGTGACCTGGTGAAATATAACGGATCCATCTCTACTTGTACTAAGCATTTCATCTTTATTTTCTCTTTTCAGTAATAATTGTAACTATCAAGAACTAGTGTAAGTTGACCTGCAATTTCTCTGATTCTGGAATGTGTCGTTGTCGTATAGAATTGAATTGTATTGAAACAGTTTATTTAACCAGAAAAACATAGATACAGAGTGGATAATAATAACAATATTAACATGGCTGAGCCAGTTGAGAACCTGAGCTCTCTTTGAGGCACCTGATATATACTATACATAAATCTCAAGGAAGTATTATATAACGTTTAGTAACATCTGGAATAGTACAATAGCATGGTGGTAATAAGAACATCACAGAATGTTGCCACGGTTATCACTTCAATATTTATTTATTTTATTTATTTATTATAAGTATTATACATAAATTACAGTGGAATTGAAAAACATAAATATAATGGGGAAGCAGAACAACTTGGGTTGTACAGTATTAAGGTTGAACAAGAGGACAGAGCTGTCAGGATTATGTCTAGTTGGAAATATATTTATTGCAATGGTAATTTCTTGTCTATTTACATGATAATTTCCGATAAAATGGTTTTGATGGTACAATAAAAGCAGGTACTGTAAATATAGTAAGTGTTACAAGATATATTAATACTTAGACAATAGATATTTTTTAAGAAATGGTTCAAAGGAAGTGAGCGAAGTCTTTGCTCGGATGGGTCGGGGTCAGTCTTTTTATTAAAAATTGCCACCCTATTATACACCGTAGTTTACAACAGATAGAAAACAGTGTTTGTGATTTATTAAAGTCTAGAGAAACTGCTGGTGACATTTGTTGGTGTCAGAGTCCTCCACTCGACGCTGGAAACATCAACTTGTGCCGCCATTACGCTGTGTCTGTATTTATCTAAAAGAGAGAGGAATTAAATTTGGTTTATACAATTTACTCACGCCAGTAACAGACAAAGACTAACTCGCCTGACAAACCTGGGACCTGACCTGAGGTTGGACTTAGTTTAGCCAAAAAATTGTGTAATATAAAATATTTTGCGTTTAAATCGGTTGTTTTGGTCTATTATTTTAAAATTGGGTTTTATTATTTGTTCAAATGATCCCGAAAACATAATGTTTGGCACCATAAACATCTTCCTATTTAGCATAATTCCTCAGATATTGAATTTCGATGGAAATTAGCCCGTTTGGGAAGATGGCGTCATTTGCTAATCACACCCACACACACACACACACACACACACACACACACACACACACTTCAGACAATGTCACGGCGGTGTTTGCTGACCTCCAGACCCCGAAGAAAAGTTTTAGCCATGCAGACAAATTTTACCCTGCCGACCCTCACCCTAGCTGACCTTCGCTGCCACCTACACACACCACCACCAACACATTACTACCATCACCTACACACCACCTACACACCACCACCACCTACACACCACCTACACACCACCACCACCTACACACCACCACCTACACATCTTCCTTCCTCCCTTCCTTCCTTCCTTCCTTCCTTCCTTCCTTCCTTAGCTCCACGCATTTCTTCCCGATCTGACCTCAAACATACAAGAACTAACCCCTGACCTGACCAAACCAAGTTACGATTGTAAACTTCATCTTGATTTGATCAGTAAACACAAAGTTGGCCAGAAACAAGTTATAAAAGACCTCACTTATAACCACGTCACTCTAGGTTAGGTTTTTTGTAGTGATGGTTCTTTCCAGTAAATCCGGCCTGGAATTTTAGGATTTTCTTACACAGGTCAAAATTTAAGGATTTTATTTGTTGTAAGGTTTTATGTCTATAGATTAGTCAGCCAGCTTACCAGTTCGCCAGCCAGTTAGAGAGCCAGCCAACCAGTCAGCCAGTTTCCTCCCTCCCTCATCTTCCTATTGTTGTCTCAGTTTATATGTCATTAAGTTCATTGAGTGTGAGCAAATCTCTCTCTCTCTCTCTCTCTCTCTCTCTCTCTGCATCTGCTTTGTTTCTGTCTGTTAGTCTCTCAAGTGTTTTGTTTACCTCGTGTGGGTCATCAGCGGCCTCTGTGGTGCCAAATATCTCCTTACTTAACACGATTGACGTTAGCCTTCAGACCCTCTGTGTGTGTGTGTGTGTGTGTGTGTGTGACAAAACAAACCCACTCACATAACCAAACACTCTTTAAGTCTTCATCCAAACACAAAAAAACACAAAATTTCTATAAGGTAAATAAAACACCATAGCCTTAAGTATAACACACACACACACACACACACACACAGTGGCAGAGTGTATGTCTTATATTCTCAACACTTTATTTACACTTAGAATATTATTAAAGTAAAAATGAGAAAGATATATTAGTGGTGGTGGTGGTGGTTAGTGTTAATAGTCTACTAGTGATGATAGTCTGGGAGATAGTCTACTAGCGGAGATAGTCTGGGAGATAGTCTGCTAGCGGAGATAGTCTGGGAGATAGTCTACTAGTGGAGATAGTCTGGGAGATAGTCTGCTAGCGAAGATAGTCTGGGAGATAGTCTGCTAGCGGAGATAGTCTGGGAGATAGTCTACTAGTGGAGATAGTCTGGGAGACAGTCTAGTAGCGGAGATAGTCTGGGAGATAGTCTACTAGCGGAGATAGTCTGGGAGATAGTCTGCTAGCGGAGATAGTCTGGGAGATAGTCTACTAGTGGAGATAGTCTGGGAGATAGTCTACTAGTGATGATACTCTGGGAGATAGTCTACTAGGGGAGATAGTTCATTAGGTAGATAGCCCATTGAAGAGATAGTTTGCCAGTGGAGATAGTCTAATAGTGGAGATAGTCTATTGAGGAGACAGCTCCAGTCAAAGCGGAAGATATAGCCCTATTAGTGAGATAGTTTATTAGTGGAGATAGTCTATTAGTGGAGATAGTCTATTAGTGGAGATAGTCTATTAGTGGAGATAGTCTACTAGTAGAGATAGTCTATTAGTGGAGATAGTCTACTAGTGGAGATAGTCTATTACACTGTCAGTTATCAAGCTGTGAAAAGGAAATTATTAACGTATTGATAATTAAAGGTGTGAAAATGAATGAATATCCAGTCAGCCTCTCCAGTTGGTTAATTGGCCAATCAATCATCCGGACAAAGGTATGCTAACGATCACTTAATTAACCTGTACCACGTCAGTCAACCAGTCAACCAGTTAAATAAACAATTACCATGGATCAATTAACATGTCAAGCCCAATCATTAGTGAGTTAGATATATCTTCCAGTCAGTCAGTTATAGTCACTCTTTTGTTGACCTTTTTTTATAATTAACTGGTCGTCATTGTTGTTAGTACAGTCAGGTCGTATTAACGTAGTAGTGAGATAGGTCGTGAGTAGTGTTTCAGGGAAGGTCGTGTATTTTGAAGGGTCGTAGTTAGCGTTGGGGTGTAAGTTATATAGAATATTCAGGCGGATTGAGACAGGGAAAGAGACAGAGAAAGGCACAGAGATAGACAGAGAGAGGCAAAGACCAACCGAGACAGAGAAAGACAGATAGGTAGACAGAGGTAAACAGACAGAGAGACAGAGTTCCAGACCGAGCCAGACAGATAGACAGACAGAGGTAAACAGACAGACAGACAGAGAAACAGAGAGACAGAGGCAAACAGACAAACATTTAGACAGAAACATAATAATGACCCCAGATAAGGGGAGACTCCTCAAAACTATTCTAAGGTGGACGTGACTGACAAAGAGACCTAAACAAGACCTAAACAAGACCAAAACAAGACCAAAACAAGACCAAAACAAGACCAAAACCAGACCAGACGACTTAGGCGATGACCACAGACGAGATGGAACGACTTGAGGTGATGGGAGGTGGTCCGGGCAAGGTGGTGAGAGGTGGCCAAGGGGTGGTGGTAGGAGGTGGCCCGAGGGTGGTGGTGAGAGGTGGCCAAGGGGTGGTGGTAGGAGGTGGCCAAGGGGTGGTGGTGAGAGGTGGCCAAGGGGTGGCGGTAGGAGGTGGCCCGAGGGAGGTGGTGAGAGGTGGCCAAGGGGTGGTGGTAGGAGGCGGCCCGAGGTAGGTGGTGAGAGGTGGCCAAGGGGTGGTGGTAGGAGGTGGCCAAGGGTGGTGGTGAGAGGTGCAAGGGGTGGTGGTAGGAGGTGGCCTGAGGAGGTGGTGAGAGGTGGCCAAGGGGTGATGGTAGGAGGTGGCCTGAGGGAGGTGGTGAGGTGGCCAAGGGGTGGTGGTAGGAGGTGGGGGGTGGTGGTGAAAGGTGGCCAAGGTGGAGGTGGCCGAGGAGGTGGTGAGAGGTGGCCAAGGGGTGGTGGTAGGAGGTGGCCCGAGGGAGGTGGTGAGAGGTGGCCAAGGGGTGGTGGTAGGAGGTGGCCAAGGGGTGGTGGTGGTAGGAGGTGGCTTGAGGGAGGTGGCTGAAATTGGCCCGGTGAGAGGTGGCTGAAGGAGGCCAGTGGGAGGTAATGGAAGTACAGGCCCTTTGAGACAACTTGAAGGTAGAGGCATTTGTCAGGTCTGGTAAGGGTGTCTACAGATCTGACGTCCCGGGTGAGTGAGTGAGTGAGTGCGATTGAGTGATTGAGTGTGAGTGTCATGATAATGGAAAGTAATCACTCTAGATAATAATAATAAAAATAATAATAATAATAATAATAATAATAATAATAATAATAATAAGGTTTCGGAGTATTTTTCAAGAATTTTTTGGGGCGTAGATCTTTATAATGTGATGGCTCTATGCTCGTATGTGAGTATCAAAGGCGGAAAAAACCCTCAAGATATGAAGTGCTCTTGTGTTCCTTTGAGGAGTAATTTAAAATTCTTCAAAGTAACTGACACAAACTTTAGTCGACATGCAGAAAAAATCCCCCCTTTTTTTTTTTTAACTATTTTTACTTTTTATTCACAAGTAAATTCATCTTTAAGAAAACTGTAACCTCGGAATATTACAGTGAGAAGTTACTGTACCATGTAATTTAGTCGTGGTATACCTGTGATTTGTCTTCATTATTACAGGTGACTGCAGTAGGCCCGTGTACCTTACTATAATGTGGTTTATAAGTACTCCTGTAATTAAAACAACTGAAGTGTTTTAAGCATGTACTCTTGAGTCCAACCCAGTCCATGCATTAACTCAGGTCTTTAAGCACGTACTCTTTAAGTATTTTCAAGAACCAGTGACCTTGGTGTTGGTATCACGTCCCAAGAGAAGACGAATTTCATTTTAACTTTAGTCTCAGTGGGTCAACGGTCAGAGTTATTAGTGTATACCTGGCCGAGGGGTCAACAGTGAACAGCAGGGTATTTTTTTTCCATTCAGTGTCCTTGACCTCGATTCGTTTCTATATAATTTAAATCGATAAAATATGAGTAAATTGGAGGGTGGAGAGAGGTAAGGTTAGGTAGGGTTGGGACACACAATCACTAGTCACGACATAGATGAAGTGAGATGGAGGAGGCCAGAGTGGAGAGCCGTGTTAGACAGCAGGAGGATGACAGGTTGAGAGGGACAATTTCCGTCAACAATGGGTGTTAAGGGGAGGGGAGAGACCTGTCACCTTTCTCATTACTGTCACCTGTCATGTTGTAGTGAACTGGTGAAGGGGGAGGGGAGGGGAGGGGGGTGGAGCACTCATGTAACTCCTCCTCACATTATTTCCTCAACCACAGCGGCTCTCAAAGTGGTGGGATAATCAAGGGGCCTCAGATTTCAGGAAAAATTCAATCAAGCAGACAATGATTTTTTTTTCACAATACAATACCTCAGGGGCGCACGTTACCGGTAGCTGCAGGTGTATTTTACTTCTTCATGTTACTTATAATAGGTTAATTAGTAGATGATAAACAAGTAGATGTGATAATCAGTCAAAAGGTATAGGAGGGGATCGGGAGTCTGGTAGCCTGTCAGATGTCCTAGGTGGAGTATCTGACAAAGGATAATAAGACTATCAAGTGTCTGGTTAAAACTGTCTGCTGCAGCTTTATCAAATAGAGTAAGTGTCCATGGCCAGACACCAATAACTACACATTATTACCTTTAACAAACACTGGTGAGATGGAAACGACTGTAGGTATCTTATGTACAGCTGCCGGACACTGCTGGAATACTCCCCCAATAAGAACTTAGTAGCAGCTCCATACAAGGTTCCTTACTTGATAACTTGAAGGAAAGGCCACACACAATCGTTGAGGAGCTGAATCTGTTATGTACCCCGAACAGTGTGCGCTTTGTTACGATGATACGCGAAATTGAGTGAAGTATTTTTTCGAACAACACAGTCCAGTCTAGAATGGTTGATATCTCTCATGATTTGAAGAGTCAATTTGTACAAGAGATGAAAGGAGCTATTTTCTTCTTCTTCTTACGATACAACTTGATGAAACATCTCATACCCAGTTGTTGTCTTGATGTTGATATATTTTGATTGGCAGTATAAAAGAGAAATTCGTCTGTATCAGAATTTTAAAACCTCGGCCGATGTGATGGATATTATGTCTCCATATATTAAGAGTGTAGTTTGAGTAATCTTGTTAGCGTCACAACCGATGCACCTCCAGCCTGGCTTGGTTCAAAATCTGGTTTACAAACTCGTGTCAAAGAAAAAGCACCAAACGCCACCGGTGTTCACTGTTTCATTCATCGTCGAGTTGAAATATTTGTTAAACCATATTGTCAAACTTGTCAACTGTGTGCCGACATGGTCTTCATGCATAAAACACTGTTCTTGCCCACACAGAAGTAAAGTGGCTGTTTGGTGGAAAGTTTCTCACCATTCTCAACCAAGTGAAGAATTTCCTCGAAATACAAGAGAAAATGGATTTGCTGGCTACATTTAATACTGAAGTACGACTGTCGTATATTGTGGACCTTCTTCAGGTGTTCTGTGAGCTCCACATGATACAAGGGAAAGATTCAAGCATGATTACTCATACGAATTATTATCTTAGCTTTCCTTGCCAAACTGTAACTCTTCAGAAATAGCAGTGGAACACGGGAATCTTGTGATGATCCCGAATTTCAAGGAGGTACAGCTAGAATCCTTGGAACTAATTAATGATTTGTCAGCCAAAGATACCTTCAAGAAGAAAAAAAATTAACAGTTCTGATGTAATTCGGTGATTGTGTATCAAAAAACAAGTGACATAACCTTTCGTGTCTTGTTGACTTTCGGATCTACACGCCTCTGTGAGTGTTTCTCTGCGTTAGTTGAAGATTTGCAACAAGTTGGCAGTGTAAGACGATTTCTGATGTTCTCTGACAAAGACGGTGCCACGTTTTAAGTGCATTATAGCTCAGATAAAAAACACAATTGTACAGTTCCCATTGACAATACCCAACGGACTAATTAAAGAATCTATATTAATATATTTTCTGGTGCAGTTGAGATATTTCCTTGATGACATTGGCTTTGTAAATGACCTAACGGGTGACTGACCATATGAAATTGAGGAACATCTACCACGCACACACACCACCAGGCCTCCTCATACACCTACCATGTTCGCTCGACCGGCCGATAGTCTGGAGTCGTGTGTTGTTAGTGTGTTGTCAGTGTTGTTAGTGTGTTGTCAGTGTTGTTAGTGTGTTGTCAGTGTTGTTAGTGTGTTGTCAGTGTTGTTAGTGTGTTGTCAGTGTTGTTAGTGTGTTGTCAGTGTTGTTAGTGTGTTGTCAGTGTTGTTAGTGTGTTGTCAGTGTTGTTAGTGTGTTGTCAACTTGGGATACATTTTGTTTACACTCTTAATTTTTGGTTTACATGAGATATATATTGTTTACACCTTTGAATATGTTGTTTAAAGCTATTGTTTTGTTTACACCCTTAAGTGTGTTGTTTAAGTAAGCTATTTCTTTGTTTACACCCTTGAGTTTGTTGTTTATGTGGGATATATTTTGTTTACACCTTTAAATCTGTTGTTTAAAGATATTGTTTTGTTTGCATCTTGAAGCTTGTTGTTTATGCTCCCCTAAAAAATAAAAATAGCGACAGTGAGAGAGATATATATTCCTCAGTTTGTTTTTCTTTCACCAAAATGTGTACAGAATGCTGCCTGTTATTATAACCGGGTGACGATTTGCTCAAAGGAAATGACTCAAAATAACTCGATGACAATTTTTTTCAATACGATGCAAATTCTCTTTATTAACTTGTTATAGTCCACGTGTCTCTCTCATTAAATAACTCAAGATGGTGTGTGTGTGTTTGTTCAGCTTAATATACTCTTATGTTTTTGTTGTAGTTGTTGATGTTGTAGCTGCTGTTGTTGTTGTTTTAGTCGTCGTCGACACACACAACCCGTCACATTTTCGTGGTTGATCGTGGCAACCTTGTCCTCACCTATGGCAGACCTCACACTACTGAAGAGATGTTGCTCTTTTAATACCAATATTCACTCAAACACCACCAGAATCTATAAGACACTGTGTATATGTTTCTGACACACACTCTGGTAGATGCAAAACACAATACTGACATTATGAGGAATCGAGTCTCGTTCCTCCTTTAAAATTAATGGATTATATTGGTAAGTTGGCTGACATCTTTATTGACTGTGGCTTCCAATATCTGTACCTTTGTGTTAAGGTTCTGTTTAGATTTCCTTTATTTACAACAGAACCTGGGAGTCTTATTATCTGTTGAATCACATGGGGAATTATTATCATTTGTTTGGGGTGTTTTTATTTAGCGTCGATATAGTGGTGATTTACCGTCGTTTTAGAGTATTATTAAATAGGCTTGTATATATTGTGGGGGAAAATTTATCTTGTAATTTATTTGGTTTTTTGGAAGGGAAATGTACTTCAGACTGTGTTATAAAATGTTTATCAAATGATGCAGACAGATGTAGAGTTTTTGTGGATATACAAGGAGCATTGATAAAGCTCACAGTGAAGTAGTTATGAATGAACTGGCTGCTCTAGGGGTATCAGGAAAGTTGTTACACTGGATAGGTGACTACTTGCATGGAAGGAGAATCTGTGTATGGTATCAGGGATGTTTGTCTGAGGAAAGAGCACTTGAACTAGGCACTCCCCAAGGGGGAGTATAGAGTCCAATGTTATTTAATGTGTTAATGAACAAGATAGCCTCACACAAATATCCCAAAGGAGTTGTAACCATCATTTATGCAGATGACATCTTATTTCAAGGAAACTCTTTAAAAAATTTGCAGATTGCATTAAATAATTTTATTGTTCTTTCGCAAAAGATGGGCTTAGTTATCAATGAAGAAAAAACCAAGTGTGAATGTAAAGGAAGAGGAACTGAATCCGTTTTCTAAATGGAAAAATTGTTGAGAAAGTGTCAAAGTATAAATATTTAGGAATGTAAATTGGCTTTACTAGTGAAAGTAAAGAGGCAGAAATATATCATGTCCTCACTCAATGTAGAGCAAGATTACAGCCCTTGAAGGCTCTAGCATGTTGTGGTAAAGGTGCTGGGGTACCCATACTGAGAATGATGTATATTTCTACCATCAGATCACTTATAGATTATGCAGCACCTGTCCTCTCTTGTACTGGTGAAGGAAGGCTACGGAAGCTTGAGATCATGCAAAATGAAGCAATGAGAATAATTTTAGGGTGTCAAAAGAATGCAATGATTGAGATAATGAAAATGGAACTAAGGTTACAGAGCATTTCACAGAGGGTCAATGAAATTAATACAGTTGCAGCAGTTCGATTAATGAGAGGGAACAGTGGGGGTAAATTTGTACAAGATATAAATGATGGTTTAAAAAGTAAACGGACCTTCTTTAGGCAAGGCAAGGGAGGATGCATGAATGGATTAGTAAATATTATTAAAAAATGTAATCTGGCAGACTGGTGTACAGCTGTTCAGAAGAGTTGTAAGAATCCACCCTGGGAAGAACGTGAAGTAGAGTTAGACATAGTGCCTCTCACAATGAAGAAATTATTACATGAACCAGGACAGTTAAGGTCTTTATATGGGGATAAGATTAGTAATTTGCCTAAAATAAACACATTGCATGTATATTGTGACGGTTCAGTTATGTCAAGTGGCAGGGCAGGGTGCGGGATCCTTATAAGACAGTACACAGAACAAGGGAATGATGACATCAAAATTGGACTTCGGTTGAGCAGTTTTATTTCATCAACACAAGCTGAGTTATATGCAATCTTAGTAGGGTTGGAAAATGTTGTAAATGTGTATAAAGATGCATATTTTTTTGTTGATAGTAGGGCAGCTTTGGATTCTTTGAACAGTGGGAGTCCAGTCTTTGAACACATTATTGGTTCATGTAGAAAATTAGTAAATACAATAAGGAAAAATGGCCATAATGTTCAATTTGTATGGGTCCCTTCACATGCGGGGATTGGTCTTAATGAAGCAGTAGATATAATAGCAAAAAGAGCCACGGAAAAGGCCGAGATCGACATAATATGTACTAAAACCTTGAAACAATTAAGGAGCAAATTACGGAAAATACAATCAATAGAAGATAATTTCAAAAGGAATGAAATATACGAGAAAAGGGAAACAATGAAACATTGCCATCATGTTCTCATGAACACAAAATTTACATATGGGAAAGATGGGAGTAGGTGGAAAGATTCAGTGTATATGAGGTTAAGATTAGGATATAAATATTATTGGGAACTGGGAGCTGAGAGAAGTGAACAGGATAAAGAATGTAGAGTTTGTAGAACACCCAGATCCCATACCC
>NW_024716921.1:7500-10343 GCF_018991925.1 Homarus americanus | reverse complement strand
CCTTTCTTTTCCAGTGAGAGATTTTACTTTTTTTTCGGTTCAATGGTTGTGATCGAACGTTTTATCGCCACTTTATGCTCTCTTTGCCTGTCTGTCTTTTCGACTTTTTCTTTAGAACTTACTGCTTTTGATTCCAGATTAATCTAATTTTACCTTACCAAATCTAACAAAACCTAATTAATCACATCGAACCTAACCAAACAAAACCTAATTTACCTATACCTAACCTAACCTAACCTAACCTTTTCACACTTGTCTTCGTCCCCCTCTGTTCATAGGCTTTTGCATTATTAATATTTTCCATTTCTCCACATCAACATTTCTATGTAATAATAATAATAATAATAATAATAATAATAATAATAATAATAATAATAATAATAATAATAATAATAATAATAATAATAATAATAATAATAATAATAATAATAATAATTAACGGTTTATTGAAAGAACTTGGCAGCCAGAAGGCTGAAAATATACAGTTACATATTTGGGGAATGGGTTTCGAATTACAAATAATATACAAGTAACATAAGTGATACAAATAAGATATATAATAACTAGATGGGGAAAAGCTCAAACTACAGTTCATTTCAACATAGTGATAGTGCAAGGAGTAGTGTTTACTGGGAGTGAATACACTGGTTTATTACAAGTTATTGATAATTTTTACAATGGTTGGGACTGGGCTGTTCTTATAGCGATCAATTCGTGCACCTATGGGCTGGATGCGGTTGTGGTGTCGAACAGCAATTCTCGGGCTAGGGATCTCAGGTGGTAGTAGGAGCCGGTGTCGAGGATGTGTGTGTGTGTGTGTGTGTGTGTTATAAATGATGATAATAATAGTGGCCATTAAGTGGATTTTGGCTTAGGTAAACAAACTCTGGCTGGCTGATACCTGTATTAGGGACGTGGGTTTAGTGTGGTGCAACTCTTTTGTGGGGTCTCATTAATTCTGTCTGTCTGTCTGTCTGTCTGTGTCTCTGTCTGTCTGTCTGTCTGTCTGTCTGTGTCTCTGACTGTATCGTTCTTTGAGCCTCTCCTGAGACGTTGGTGGTACAAGACTTCGCCCCGGGCACAACAACTCTTCCCTTTCCCATTATCTCCTGGACTCAGCTCCTGGTGGGGTACTCTCTCTCTCTCTCTCTCTCTCTCTCTCTCTCTCTCATCTTTCTGTTTCATTGTTTTATTTACTAATTATATCTTCCTCTTTCTCCTCCCCTCCATTCTCCTCCCCTTTCTCCACTCAATCACATTTTTCTTCTTCTCTTAGCTCATCTCTTCCTTCTTTATCCCCTCTAGCTTCATCCCTTCTCCTCCTCCTCATCTTATCCTATTCATTTTCTTTTTCCCCTCTTCCTCCACTTACCTCCTCTTACCCTCTTTCCTCCACTTACCACCCCTTACCTCTCTTCTTCTCCTCTTCCTCCCTGTCTCTCTCCTTTATAACTCAATTCCATCTCCTCTCCCACTCACCACCTCTTCTTTCTTCTCCCCCTACCTCCTCTTACCCACTTCCTCCTCTTCCCCAGCTCACTTCCATATCTCACCTCCTCCTCCCCCTCCTCTTCCACTCACCTCTCTCGGATCCTTCCTCTCTCGTCCTCTCCATCACGTTTCCTTCAACTCCAGGTCCTTGTACATCTACCCTGAGGGAGCGACTTGTTTCGGGAGGACGGTAAACTTAGGGAAAGAGACAGAGACAGAAAGAAATAGAGACAGACATAGAGAGAGAGACAGACAGAAATAGAGAGAGACAGATAAAGTCAGGAAAGGAGAGAGAGAGAGAGAGAGAGAGAGAGAGAGAGAGAGAGAGAGAGAGAGAGAGAGAGATGTATCCTAGAAAACAGCATCGCAAGGGAACATTCTACAAAGTAATATGTCATGAGAAGTGAATTATGTTGGTGGTTTGTCATATGTTTGTGTGTGTGTCATCAGGATATATCCCACGATGGGGCGTGTTTAGAGACAAGCGGCCCTTACATATACTATATTTCATAGAGGTTTTTCTTATGGATACATATGTGTGTGTGGAGATGTGTGCTTTAGAGAGTTTGTGTCTTGGAGATGAATGGCCAATGTGTGTGAGTATGTAAGAGTCCCTTGAATGAGACTGTTCTGTAGTGGGGCTTTCGAGTATGTGTTCCTTGGAGGTGAGTATCTTGGAGATATATGTAGTTTTCGAGTATGTGTCTTTGGATATGTAGCTTTCCAGTATGTGTTTATGGTGTTGAGTGTCTTTCAAAATCGTATCCATCTGAAACATAATCCCACGTCTATGTATCTCTCAGCATAGGTCCAAGAGAGAAATATTCTTGTGGCGTATAATTCGAGGATTTTGTGAATGCACGAGCTTTTGGTATTTACTCGTGTATACCCAGGTTCAGGGACAGGTCTCAAGATCACGTGACCTGGATTATGAATACTTGAAGCTTATTTCCTCCTGCATGAATTTGATCTTGAAGAGTCTATTCGTGAGCCTCGTGAGTTATGAATGGAGTCTTTCACACACACACACACACACACACACACACACACACACACACACACATACATAACCTAGAAACATGTCTGATTGAAATGAATGTCTTGGAAACATGTCTGATTGAAATGTGTGTCCCGGAATTCAATGGCGTTTCTCTTATGTGATGTGTAAATGTCCTAGAACTGTACTGCCTTTTCACATAGAAGCTGTGTGTTCGTCCTGGTACTACATGTCATGTGGCCCTGAAACCGTTTTTTTTTTAAACAATGTCGTGACCCCGAGCGACTGTTTTCTGAGGTCTGTCTGCCTCACTGGAGCCCCGGATCATCTTGTCTTTTCTCGCTGGTGTGTGTGT
>NW_024716921.1:0-5000 GCF_018991925.1 Homarus americanus | reverse complement strand
AGTGGACTCAGAACACGACTAACTTAAATGTATACTACGCAAACAGTAGAAGTATGAGAAACAAAATGGATGATATTAGGGCCTTGGTATGTACCGAAGAAATCGATATAATTGCATTCACTGAAACATGGATCAACCTAGACACACGTGAATTACCAGTCGAATACCAAATTGCGGGTTACAAACTGTTCCATACCGATAGACAGACCAGGAAAGGAGGCGGAGTAGCAATCTATGTTAGGGATAATCTGAAATGTGAAATAAATAAGGAAATAAAAACTGAGAGGAATACAGAAACAATTTGGATAGAATTAAGCGACGGTCGGGAAAAATTAATCACAGGAGTAATATATAGACCCCCAATCTTGATAGCGCCAATGAGCGACTTATCTGGGATGAAATGCGCAGGGCTTCCATACACAACAAAGTCTGTATAGTAGGCGACTTTAACCTTGGCCAAATAGATTGGACTGACCTTACGGGCAACTCAGAATCAGAGGATTTTCTCGAGACGATCCAGGACTGTTTCCTAAGTCAACATATAACCGAACCCACATGGGGTAATAATATACTGGATTTAGTTCTGTCGAACAGAGAAACCTCATTAGCACACGAGGTAGGAACGAACTCTGCAAACAGCTTATCACAAAGAAATTGATTCCAAAAGGATTTTCAGGGCAGATGTAAGGAAAATTCCACTAAAGTACCAGATTTCAGAAGGGCAAACTTTGACAGTTTAAAGAGGCAGCTGAGAGAGGGGGTGTCGCGCTTGGCCGTGAACCTGACAGATGACACTGACCTGATAACGAGATCTGAGATTGCCGAGTTCCACGACAATTTAAATAGTGAATTACTTAATGCACAAAGGCAGAACATACCATACAAAAAACTCACATCAGACAACAATGACCCAAAATGGATAAATAATTATTTAAAGAACATCATTGGCCAAAGGAAGGCTATAGGTAGAAGGATAAATCGTGGCGAAATTCACCTCCGGGACTATTATAGGGTATTGGCGAGTAGGGTTAAAACCGAGATAAGGAAAGCAAAGAGGAATAATGAGGTAAGGATAGCAAGGGAGGCGAAGACAAACCCCAAAGGATTCTACCAAATGCATCAAACTAAAACACGAGAAAAGATTGGACCAATACGGTCAGACTCCGGCGAGCTCACTGATAACGATGGAGAAATGAGCAATAATTTGAATAAATATTTTTCAACAATTTTCACCACCGAAAATTTAAACATGATACCCGAGGCACCGACTCTATTCAGAGATAGTGAACAGCAAATTAAGCAGATAGTAGTGACTAGTAACGATGTTAGTAAGCAACAGACAAAATTAGCCTAATAAGTCACCTGGTCCTGATGATATTTACAGAGTATTAAAGGAATGTATGAAGAGCTTAGTATGCCCTTAGCAAAGAATATCATGTCCTTAAAAACAGGTAGTACCAGAATCCCGATGATAAAGAATGTAATACCGTGGATTTTCACATAGATAGATCACTATCCCCCCCCAACTACCGCTCAACTGGGTCTAACATCAACAATAGTAGGCAAATTACTGAAGCAATCATTTCAAACTCTATTCGAAATCACCTGGAGAAGCACTGATTGGATCAATGATTCCTTGTGCATGGCTTCACAAGCGGACGTTCTGGGTTTGCAATCTATTATTTTTCATCAGTTTCGAATCGGTGACAGAGTCCCCCACGAAAGACTAATTAGAAAAGTAGAAGCACATGGCATCAAAGGTAATATCCTTAAATGGATCAGGGCGTGGTTACAGGACAGAAAACAGCGAGTGAGCATTAACGGCACTAAATCCCATTGGAGTAACGTCACTAGGGGAGTTCCCCAAGGTTCAGTACTTGGACCATTATTATTTATTACATACATAAACGACATAGATATCGGCATAGACAGCAACATAAGTAAATTTGCTGATGACACCAAAATAGGACGTGTTATTAAATCTGACGAGGACTCCGCAAAACTACAGGAAGATCTAAACAAATTTTTCGAATGGTCGGAAAAATGGCAGATGAAATTCAACGTGGACAAATGTAAAGTACTCAGTATAGGAGAAGTAAACAGGGAAACCAGATACCAGATGAACAACGATGCCATAGAGAAATCCGACTGCGAGAGAGATTTAGGAGTAATGATAAGCAGGAACTTTAAGCCAAGTAAACAATGTGTTTTTGCTCGTAACAAGGCTAATAAAGTACTTGGGTTCATACAAAGGAGTGTTAGTTACAAGACTAGCGAGGTCATCCTAAAACTGTATCTTGCTCTGTGAGACCACACCTGGATTACGCAGTTCAGTTCTGGTCACCGTATTACAGAATGGATATAGAATCCTTGGAAAGAATTCAGAGGAGAATGACAAGACTAATCCTGGGCATTAGGAACCTTGAGTATAGAGACAGGTTAAAGCATCTTAATTTGCACTTTGAGAGACGTAGAGAGCGAGGGCAGACCTGATAGAGGCAAGGGAAGGCAGGCTAAACAAAGGACATTATAAAGGTAATTAAATTATCCAACCAGGAGCGAACTCTCTCAGAATACTTGGGTAAAATAAATTAGATAAATTTAGATTAGGCGTGAAATAGGTAAACACTGGTTTGGGAACAGAGTAGTGGATGAATGGAACAAGTTACCAAATATCATCATTAACTCGAATACGCTGAATTGCTTCAAACATAGGTTGGATGCTCATATGAGCAATAGGGGTTGGGTGTAAACGGGACTGCCCAGTATGGACCAATAGGCCCGCTGCAGTTTCCTCCATTCTTATGTTCTTATGTTCTTATGATAGGTAGTTCCTCTTAATGAAGGGATTTTGGAGACAGAAAGAGACTAAGATCATAGACGGAAGAGATAAGATTAAATGGGAAATAGAGACGCGCCAGGTAATGAAAGACAGAGACAATATTATAAGCGAGTTCTCCCAGATATATAAAGTGAGAGAAAGAGAACAAGACGAGGTGAGGAAAAGTGAAGTGGAAGAGAGAGATATTTGGGGGAGATAAGAGGTAATTGAAGATAGGTGAATTGAGAGGAGAGAAGAGAGATTGAAGGAGGCAGATAATAATGAGACAATGAGATATAACGAAGGAGATGATGAGAGATAACGATAGAGAGAGATAATAGAGAGAGAAGGGAACTACTGAGATATACTGAGGAAAATATCTACCTGTCCTACCCACATCCTTATCTACCTGTATTATTATCTACCTGTATCATTATCTACCTGTATTATTATCTACCTGTATTATCTACCCACATCCTTATCTACCTGTATTATTATCTACCTGTATCATTATCTACCTGTATTATTATCTACCTGTATTATCTACCTGTATCATTATCTACCTGTATTATCTATCTGTATCATTATCTACCTGTATTATTATCTACCTGTATTATTATCTACCTGTATTATCTACCTGTATTATTATCTACCTGTATCATTATCTACCTGTATTATTATCTACCTGTATTATCTACCTGTATCATTATCTACCTGTATTATCTATCTGTATCATTATCTACCTGTATTATCTATCTGTATCATTATCTACCTGTATTATTATCTACCTGTATTATCTATCTGTATCATTATCTACCTGTATTATCTACCTGTATCATTATCTACCTGTATTATTATCTACCTGTATCATTATCTACCTGTATTATTATCTACCTGTATTATCTATCTGTATCATTATCTACCTGTATTATCTACCTGTATCATTATCTACCTGTATTATTATCTACCTGTATTATCTATCTGTATCATTATCTACCTGTATTATTTACCTGTATCATTATCTACCTGTATTATCTATCTGTATCATTATCTACCAGTATTATCTACCTATCATTATCTACCTGTATTATCTATCTGTATCATTATCTACCAGTATTATCTACCTGTATCATTATCTACCTGTATTATTATCTACCTGTATTATCTACCTATCATTATCTACCTGTATTACCTATCTGTATCATTACCAGTATTATCTACCTATCATTATCTACCTGTATTATCTATCTGTATCATTACCAGTATTATCTACCTATCATTATCTACCTGTATTATCTACCTGTATCATTATCTACCTGTATTATTATCTACCTGTATCATTATCTACCTGTATTATTATCTACCTGTATTATCTATCTGTATCATTATCTACCTGTATTATTTACCTGTATCATTATCTACCTGTATTATCTATCTGTATCATTATCTACCTGTATTATCTACCTGTATCATTATCTACCTGTATTATTATCTACCTGTATTATCTACCTATCATTATCTACCTGTATTATCTATCTGTATCATTACCAGTATTATCTACCTATCATTATCTACCTGTATTATCTACCTGTATAATTATTTATCTACTATTTTCTACCTGTATTATCTACTAGAATAATTTCGATCTACATAAGAATATACCTGCATTTTCATCTGAGTTATCGATCTACAGTTCTACACCTACTCTATCATCCCCTATCATCTACATGTACTCAACCACCACCCAAACAACAAACAAAAACAGAAACAAACAGTATTAATCACATACGAGCAAACAACAAATTTATTCCAGTTTCTTGTTTTTTTTCATCTAATCTCATAGTTAATTAAACCATTGTATTATATTTCCTGCGGCTGATAATAATTATGTTATTTTCCTCGATAATCTCTCTTATATTTAACTGTCTTTAAGTTCAGTGTTAATTAAATAGCGAAATGTAACTCCGTAAAACATATAGGCAAGTATACTGTTTATGCCTCAGTGTCCAAAATAATAAGTATAACACAAATTGGTGGTCATTATTAGGGGTGTGTATGTGTTTTATTAGGTGTCAGGGGGTGAGTGCATGAGAGGAGTGTTAGTATGGTGGGGAGTGTGTGGGGGTGTTAGTATGGTGGGGAGTGTGTGGGGGTGTTAGTATGGTGGGGAGTGTGTGGG
>NW_024716920.1:0-26843 GCF_018991925.1 Homarus americanus | reverse complement strand
CCGGTTACATATATATATAGGTCAGATTCATGTGGGTAATGACACTGTTCACTGCCATGCAGAACAGAGGTTCGTACACAAAGAAAGAAAGAAATACATCATAGTCATTAGCAGTATATATAGGTCAGTGGTTCACATACATTGGCCGTCATATTCTAATTGAAGGCAAATCAGTTTGGGCTAGCAAATTTGGGATAAACAGCAAGAATGTCCTCAAGCACCCCCGATTCAATGTAGTAATTACAAAGGTCAACCACGGAAAAAATCAGAGAGGGAGACGGAGACAAAAAAACAACTGTATAACGACACAAACCCTACAATATGTAATGGTCCGATCACAGCTGTCAGATCCGGCTCTTGAAGGCACCTAACCTAACCTAACCTAACGTCAGCGTTATATTTATATTATTATGCATTTATAAAAGAATAAACGAATAAATAAATAAATAAGATACAAATTTATAATACACCATACACATTTTTGGAAAAAAATTAATATTTTTTTTAAAGACACCAGACTAAACGTGACGTAATCGACACAAGTCAGAAACAAGGATTTGGGGGGAGGGGGGAAGAGTCACTCATGGAAAGAAATGCCATTTGCTGCTTACAATATTCATAGTCTTGGAATGACAATGATATTGCTAGATAATGGCTTGTAAAAGTATTAGGCATATGCTACAGTACTAATTCACACCATCAAACGGATGGTTCGTACGATTAATTACCATCACCTTCAATTGAACAACGTCATTATTAAATACAGACACAGACTGACACACAGACACACTCCACATGCGCACACGCACACACAGGGAAGTAAAACAGCAGTTTGTTTTGCAAGAAATCAGCGTCTTTAGAAAGAAGTTTTGTTTAGCAGCGGTTAGATACAACTAGATTAATTACCATAAACGGATTAAACGTTTGAAGACAATATTAGTATAAATTATTGATAAACAGGCAACCTCATAAACAGCCTGCACACAGCTGTGCCCGATGCATGATGTTCTTTAACATACTTACCGATTTTTACTTATGTTTATTTATCTAAATATAAATTCATATAGGTTGGCTCATTGCTCTATCCATTTTAAAATCAAATTAACAGTATATACTAGCAGAAAGGCATAATATAATGCGAAACAACAAAACCCCATCCATTAATTAAGCAACGGGGAACTAAGTAACCAATCACCGATCACTTTTACATTCATTCCAAATTATTACTAAGTAGTATAGTAAACAAACGGCCTTGAGTTGCCAGCTGTCTCTAGCAGTGTTCGAAGACTCTTGAACGTGACTGTACATTACTCCATGCATAACAATATATATATATATATATATATATATATATATATATATATATATATATATATATATATATATATATATATATATATATATATATATATATATATATATATATATATATATATATGCTGATAACCACAAGGAAACGAGAAAACTCGAAGTTCCCAAGCGCTTTCGTGTAATTCACATCTTCAGCGGTGAGTACAAACTAAGGTTATCACAAGTAAGATTTCCAAGCACTTGATGTATATTATTAGTCCGCTTAGTTAGACATTTACAACGTCAATTAAGGATGATTCACGGCTTTAACGACATCATATCCAGACAGCTTTTTCAGTAACGCTGCTGACATTGATTCAGGTGTTCATGCCAACCCTTCCTACTGGTAGAAGCTTCTTGAAGCTTGGACCCATGTATCATCCTTCGTGACGTCATTGTCAGTTAGCCAGGGTAGGTCCGCCCTGGTATAGCTAGTCAGTCTTGAGCTAGACACCACACATTACTGATCTACCACTGAGAAGTAACCTGAGAGACCCCTTCAGTCCTGGCAGTTCTAAATAGCATCACTAACACTGCTCCCAAGCTCCCAGTCCTCAGTCCCATATCAAGTGGCCAGCCTCTCTGTAGATACAAGTATAAATATATATTTGTACATATAACTGCTTGTATCCGTCCACCCATCTCAGAGAAGTGAGCTAAGACAGACGATTTTTTTAACAATATCTGGTAATTCCAAAAGTAAATGTGAGCCTTCAGAGGAAGTTACAGTGAAGTTACAGGGGAAGTTACATTTATATAAAGTTAAGACTACGCTTGTTGTCGTCTCTAACACCAGGTAAAGACTTGCGCTTCCGTATACCTTAAGGCTGCATTTACACCAAACGAATCGAGTCGAGTCGATTCATAAGAGTCATTTGACTCACACCGAAAGAGTCAAAACGAATCAGGTTAGTCACTAAATTGTCAGTACCCAGCCTGATTTCGAGTAGTATGGACACATTCTCTCGCTGAACTATATACTCTATTGTGCGTTCGGCGCCGTAGGAGGAGGAGCAGGAGAGCCCGATTGTGGATACATGAAATCAACATCAAAAGACCAGATTTTTGTGCCTTAAGTCATTTATTCCCAGACTTGGTGAACAATCCAGACAAATTCCTATTTTTTTTAGGATGACAACTGAAAACTTCAATAGCCAACAACTCTTAAGAATTAAGAAGAGAAAGTATCCTCACACATATAAATACACCAAAACGGACGCGCGGTGACTGACGAAAAAAATGAGTCCAGCCGTATACATGACTCGATTCGACTCGATTCTCCCGGTGTGAACGGTTTCTGGAAAAATACATTTAAATTAATGTGAACTACAGTGGCGAGTCGAGACGGGTGTCGACTCGACTCGTTTGGTGTAAATGCAGCCTTAGTGCTCTCATGACTGACGAGTGAGTTTGATTTTTTTTCTGCTGCTCCTCCCATTCCCTTCCTTATGTGACTTACAACTATATGGCTGTCCGCCACCCTGGTTTGCCTTTATTTTTATATTGTATTCGAGTTGTATCTTAGACTGTCTGTTTGCGAGGTTTTGTGTGCTGAGTGTTGTCATACAAGTTTCCCCATTATTATAATAATCCCTAAGTAAAATGTAAGTTTTGGACTTTTTTTCTTCGGACGAAAAATATTTTGACTAAATTCAGTCAATTTTCCAAACCAAAGTGTTTCCCCAGTGATTTTTACCCCCCCCCCCCACAGCTTTGTATATCTTTATTATCTACGTAGTAACGTTATATTCCTATTCGGCAACCCATCCCCAGGGGCTGAAATGGTATCTAAGGTGTATGAATCAGCGGGGTTACTCGTGACGTTATTGGTTTTACATGTGGCATCACACTTCATCCTATTTCATTAGATTATGTAGAAAATGGGTGGTATACTGCAGATATTATGGTGATTATCAGGTGCAAGATGAAACAACGAAAGGTGCAACTCATAATCAGAAATACCAACTGGAACGAGACTGTTGTTCACGTGTTATTGTGTTCATTTCCAAATACATCAGGCCCAGGGGGGCCGATACCTTTTGGAGGAGAGTATATAGTACCTTTTATTTTTTTTTTTCATTTAAAAATTGTATAATCTTACCGTAACTCCAGGTGAACTGTTCCTGTCTAGGGTTAAGTAACAAGTAAAAATTAACAACAAATGCGTTAGAATAAAACACGATATATGAAACTCGTACTAAGATTTATTGATTTAAAATGTACAACCCATCCTACAACCCTGATCCTCCCTCTCCCTGTCCCTCTCTCTTCCTTTTGATATCTGTTTTGCTTCTCCCTTTCCTCACCACCGATATTTTCTCTTTTCAGTTTTTGTTTATTATTTACGGGCCTCACAAATATTTTTTTCCCGCCATTGAGGACGGCATAACCAATGCCTAGTGCGTGCTCCTTCTCGGCGTCGGTGGCAAACGAGAAAAACCCAAACTGTGAGTTTGGTTGCCTTTGGCAGTTGATTACTTGGCCGAATTGAGAAAGTGCTGCGGTCACTTCTTCATTAAACCACAGGTACAAGTCGATCAGTTTTTTATCATGAGAGAGAGAGAGAGAGAGAGAGAGAGAGAGAGAGAGAGAGTCCCTGGCTCACTGTTAAATTATGACCTAAAGTTGTTGGTAAATATATGGTATGGAAATTGTGTTAAAACTCTCTCTCTCTCTCTCTCACACACACACACACCAACCACTAACAAACAACACATCACAAAACAAGCAAGAACACAACACAAACAAAAATGACACCACAAAAAACATCATTCCAAAAAACAAACAATAAAACAAACAAACAAACAAACAATCAAACGAACAACAAAATAAACAAACAAACAATAAAACAAACAAACAATAAAACAAACAAACAAACATACATACAAACAATAAAACAAACAAACAAACATACATACAAACAATCAATTAAACATAAAAGCAGTCAAACAAACAAACAGACCCTCTTCAACAAACCACCACCACCAAGACTTCACTAACCTCCACCACCTCCTACAACACTTTTTTTTTTTAGTGGGCACCCCCCCCCCCGACATCCTTGTGTAAGGTGAAGCGCAGAAGCGTTCACAGCACCCAACAGGGAAGCCTATTTATTCAAGCTTGCCTTTATGCCTCATGAGTTAAGGGCCTAGAAGCACTATTTATAATCCAAAAACTCACAAAAGGTCACTCCTGCCTCGGTGCCCACTGGTCTAGATCTGGCGAGAAAACTACCCCCACCCAAAGGTCACTTGTTGGGTGTTACAAAGCACTTGCTGGGTGTGTTGGGTGATTTAGGTGAGTCTCCCCCCGCCCTCCCCCATTCCCCCTCTCCACCCACAACCCAGGGCCACGGTGTGTAAGGTTAAGACGTTCGAATTTTAGTTGGGTTGATGATGATAAAATGCAGGTGAGGAAGAAAAAGAAGAAGAAGAAGAAGAAGAAGAAGGCTAGATTATATTAGGTTACGTTAGGCTAGATTAGGTTAAGTTAGGTTAGGTCTGGTCAGGTTACATTATGCATGAAGGTATTCATTTATATATATATATATATATATGCAAGTAAATCACTGTAGGTGCGCATGATCTAGGTGTATGCTGATAACCACAAGGAAAGAAGAAACACGAAGTTCCCAAGCGCTTTCGTGTAATTCACATCTTCAGGGGTGAGTACAGACTAGAGAGAGAAATACAAATCAAGGTGTATACATACAGAGGAGGGTGAGACCAGGTCCACAATGGTCAGGTATTAGGTAATGACCCTACTAATCTTTAAATAGCACACAACGGTTGGTGGTCAGGTCAGATGGTCAGGTGACCCGGCCTTCTCACCTGGTCACAAATCTTCTTAATTACAAAATTGTCCAGCTTGTACATGCCGTTACTCAAATTCATGTTGAATGCTTTGGTATGTTTAATAAGACTAGATTATATGATGTTCCTACTATCAATTGAATTACATGGTAATATTGAGGAGGCATTATCCCAGTCAATGCAATGCTTGTTATCCCTCAAATGAACAAACAGAGCATTGGATTCCTGGCCTGTCTAACACTGTATTTGTGTTGTTTAATTCTAGTTGCAAGATCTTTACCTGTCTGGCCTAAGTAAAACATATTACATTCCTTGCAAGAACTTTATAAATGCAACCAATTGTGTTGTTGGGGAGTTCTTGTGCTATTTAAAGATTAGTAGGATTATTTACCTAATACCTGACCATTGTGGACCTGGTCTCACCCTCCTCTGTATATATACACCTTGATTTGAATTCTCTCTAGTCTGTACTACAACATTACTATATATATATATATATATATATATATATATATATATATATATATATATATATATATATATATATATATATTTGATCTACAGGATCGTTTATGGCCAGTCAAAATTATACAGAAAAGAGAAGTATATAGAAGTTATCTCTAATGGCCAATTATCCCTATTTAGTGTAACATACAGTATATATTAGGTGGAGTTTCGCTTTTATTTGTTTGTTTTCGTATTATTTAAGTCATTTTTTTGTTAACATTTAGCTTAGATATATTGATATATTGTAAGAATATAAGAACATAAGAATGGAGAAAACTGGTAGAGTTCTTTCACTGGTAAGTTTACCTATGAAGGGTTGTGAGGAGCTACACAGAAACAATTCGCCTGTATGACTTCGTCTCTTGTGTTGAACCAAGAGGAAGTTAGCCACTCAGGAAAGGTTGGCTGAAGTTTGTGTTCAAGTCAGGTTTATTAACTAATTATGTCACGTATCATGTGTCAACTTCCTTACTAAGAGACAAGACTTGACCATGTCTTTAGGAGTTCTGAACAACTTGGCGAGTTGGTGTTTGTTAAAAGATGAAGATCTGTAATGGTTGGACATGGAATCGAGTTGAGATATTAATTAAGGAAACGGTCTCGGAGCACGGAAGAATATTGGCTTTTAATATTAACATTGAATCAGAGAAAAATATACTTGTTTGGTTCTTGCATCATCTATTGTTACCTCCCTCACTCACCCACACCTACACACTCCTCAATATTTAAGCTTTATTTAATGTATTTATTCTGTACCGGTCCAGCACGATCTTCTGGGTGGGGAGGAAGGAGGTATTGATCATGGTGTTGCCAGGCTTCCACGCCGCTATCATTTATATCACCAACTGATTAGCCTCTTTTATATTCACCCCAGAATTCTCATAGAGGAGATGTCGTTTGGTGGCCAGACGCCTGACACTATCCTCAACGAGGTATTACACCTTATATATAAAACGACAAAGGTGATGGTTGGCGCTGTCTCCTGGCCGTCATCTTTTATGTAAAAAAAAAATATATATTAGTTGACTTCGAGAAAGACGATGTAGAGGAAAGACTTACACTCACTTCCAACACTGTGTTATGGTACAGTCACGGGAAAAAGTTCTGTCAGTCCTCCGACCTCAGACTCTGAACCTGTGAATCCGAGACACCACACAGGTTCATGAGACTCAGGGTTCATGGATGGGACGGAGGATTGACAGGCCTGTTTTTCCGTGACTGTAAGAGTTCCTGGACACACCTGAGAGCATCTATCCTGAACAACATTTAGTCCCTTGGCAATTACCTCACAAACTGGCCCATCATAACAGTGAGTCAGACCCACATTTGATCTAACCTTAAGTATGCTGTCAACTATACCTCACAATAATCTCCTTACTAACTGAACTGAAGTTATATTCCAATTATGTCTACCATCAAAATACAGACCGATTAAAAAAAAGTCGTATTTGGTCCATTCAAAATTCGGCGATTCATTTTACATATAATATAATTCGTACGTTTATTAGCAGAGAAATAATTAAGATTTTTTATTAGTCTCATTTGTGGCTGGATTCAAGACGGGTTTAATATAGTGGAGCTGAAAGTTGTGCCTCAGGGGGTATGGGCCAAATTACACAATCTCCGCCCAAGTCGAATATTTAAATTTCTTATGATTGGAGCTGCTAACAGCACACCAGAAAATAGCATGTCCAAGTACTATGGTCGTCATGTCACCGTAGTGTGGCAGCGGACAGTCCAGGAAGTGTGGCAGCAGACACTCCAGGTAGTGTGGCAGCGGACCCTCCGGGTAGTGTGGCGGCGGACACTCCGGGTAGTGTGGCAGCGGACACTCCAGGTAGTGTGGCAGCAGACACTCACCAGGTAAACACTTAGTGGTGAGTGCCTGGACCTGGACCTGAACCTATCATATATTCCCTGTGAGAGAACTTTTGTAATAATGTTAACTGTTTAATGTGCTTGTGAACGTGAAGTGAGGCTCATGAGGGAATATCCTCGCATGTACTTGTGAACGTGAAGTGAGGCTCATGAGGGAATATCCTCGCGTGTGCTTGTGAACGTGAAGTGAGGCTCATGAGGGAATATCCTCGCGTGTGCTTGTGAACGTGAACTGAGGCTCATGAGGGAATATCCTCGTGTGTGCTTAATGTGCTTGTGAACGTGAAGTGAGGCTCATGAGGGAATATCCTCGCATGTACTTGTGAACGTGAAGTGAGGCTCATGAGGGAATATCCTCGCGTGTGCTTGTGAACGTGAAGTGAGGCTCATGAGGGAATATCCTCGCGTGTGCTTGTGAACGTGAACTGAGGCTCATGAGGGAATATCCTCGTGTGTGCTTGTGAACGTGAAGTGAGGCTCATGAGGGAATATCCTCGCATGTGCTTGTAGAATGTGAAGTGGAGGCTCATGAGGGAATATCCTCGCGTGTGCTTGTGAACGTAAAGCAGGCTCATGAGGGAATAATATCCTCGAGTGTGCTTAGGAACGTGAAGTGAGGCTCATGGGGGAATATTCTCGCGTGTGCTTGTGAACGTAAAGGTGAGGCCTGGCGAGGGAATATCCTCGCGTGCGCTTGTGAACGTGAAGTGAGGCTTATGAGAGAATATCCTCGCGTGTGCTTGTGAACGTGAAGTGAGGCTCATGAGAGAATATCCTCGCATGTGCTTGTGAACGTGAAGTAAAGCTTATGAGAGAATATCCTCGAGTGTGCTTGTGAACGTGAAGTAAGGCTTATGAAAGAATATCCTCGCGTGTGCTTGTGAACGTGAAGTGAGGCTCATGAGAGAATATCCTCGCATGTGCTTGTGAATGAGGAGACTGCAGAAGCGGAGAGTGAGGCTCATGAGGGAATATCTGTGTGCTTGTGAACGAAGTGAGGCTTGAGAGGGAATATCTCGCGTGTGCTTGTGAACGAAGTGGAGGCTTATGAGAGAATATCTCACGTGTGCTTGGAACGTGAAGTAGGGCTTATGAGGAAATATCCTCGCGTGTGGTTGTGAACGTGAGTGAGGCCTATGAGGGAATATCCTCGCGTGTGTTTCTGAAGTGAGGCTTAGAGAATATCCGCGTGTGCTAGGAACGTGAAGAGGCTATGAGAAATATCCTCACGTGTGCTGTGAACGTGAAGTGAGGCTTATGAGGAATATGTGAACGTGAAGTGAGGTCGTGAGGAATATCCTCGCATGTGCGTAGACGTGAAGTAAGGCATGAGAGAATATCTGCGTGTGCTTGTGAACGTGAAGTGAGGCTCATGAGAATATCTCGTGTGCTTGTGAACGTGAAGTGAGGCTTATGAGGGAATATCCTCGCGTGTGCTTGTGGACGTGAAGTGAGGCTCATGAGGAATATCGCGTGTGCTTGTGAACGTGAACTGAGGCTCATAGGGAATATCCTCGTGTGTGCTTGTGAACGTGAAGTGAGGCTCATGAGAATATCTCATGGCCTTGTGAACGTGAAGTGAGGCTCATGAGGAATATCCTCGCGTGTGCTGAACGTAAAGTGAGGCTCATGAGGAATATCCTCGAGTGTGCTTGTGAACGTGAAGTGAGGCTCATGGGGAATATTTCTCGCGTGTGTAGAACGTAAAGTGAGGCTCATGAGGGATATCCTCGCGTGTGTATGAGCAATGAAGTGAGGCTCATGAGGAATATCCTCGCGTGTGCTTGTGAACGTGAAGTGAGGCTCATGAGGGAATATTCTCGCGTGTGCTTGTGAACGTGAACTGAGGCTCATGAGGGAATATCCTCGTGTGTGCTTGTAACGTGAAGTGAAGGCTCATGAGAATATCCTCGCATGTGCTTGTGGACGTGAAGTGAGGCTCATGATGGAATATCCTCGCGTGTGCTTGTGAACGTAAAGTGAGGCTCATGAGAATATCCTCGAGTGTGCTTGTGAACGTGAAGTGGCTCATGGGGAATATTCTCGCGTGTGTAGACGTAAAGTGAGGCTCATGAGGGAATATCCTCGAGTGTGCTTGTGAATGTGAAGTGAGGTCTCATGGGGAATATTCTCGCGTGCTTGTGAACGTGAAGTGGGGCTCATGAGAATATCGCGTGTGCTTGTGAACGTGAAATAAAGGCTCATGAGGAATATCCTCGCGTGTGCTTGTGAACGTGAAGTGGGGCTCATGAGGTATTAACTAGCCAGACGTGAAGTGAGGCTTATGAGAGAATATTCTCGCGTGTGCTTGTGAACGTGAAGTGAGGCGTATGAGAGAATATCCTCGCGTCTGTTGTAAACGTGAAGTGAGGCATGAGAGAATATCCTCGCGTGTGCTTGTGAACGTGAAGTGAGGCTCATGAAGAATATCCTCGCGTGCTTGTGAACGTCAAGTGGGGCTTATGAGGAATATCCTCGCGTGTGGTTGTGAACGTGGGTAGGGCTCATGAGGAATATCCTCGCGTGTGCTTGTGAACGTGAAGTGAGGCTGTGAGAGAATATCCTCGCGTGTGCTTGTGAACGTGAAGTGAGGCTCATGAGAGAATATCCTCGTGCTTGTGAACGTGAAGTGAGGCTTAGAGAATATCCTCGCGTGTGGTTGTGAACGTGGAGTGAGGCTCATGAGGGAATATCCTCGCGTGTGCTTGTGAACGTGAAGTGAGGGCTTGTGAGAGAATATCTCGCGTGTGCTTGAACGTGAAGTGAGGCTTATGAAGAATATCCTCGCGTGTGCTTGTGAACGTGAAGTGGGGCTCATGAGAGAATATCCTCGTGTGTGCTTGTGAACGTGAAGTGAGGCTTATGAGGGAATATTCGCGTGTGCTTGTGAACGTGAAGTGAGGCTTGTGAGAGAATATCTCGCGTGTGCTTGTGAACGTGAAGTGAGGCTTATGAGAGAATATCCTCGCGTGTGCTTGTGAACATGAAGTGAGGCTCACGAGGAGAATATCCTCACGTGTGCTTGTGAACGTGAAGTGAGGGCTTGTGAGAGAATATCCCTCGCGTGTGGTTGTGAACGGAGTGAGGCTCATGAGGAATATCCTCGTGTGCTTGGAACGTGAAGAGGCTTGTGAGAGAATATCTCGCGTGTGCTTAGAACGTGAAGTGAGGCTTGTGAGAGAATATTCGCGTGTGCTTAGAACGTGAAGTGAGGCTTATGAGAGAATATCCCTCGCGTGTGTTTGTATGCGTTAAGTGAGGCTTATGAGGAATATCCTCGAGTGTGCTTGTGAACGTGAAGGAGGCTTATGAGAATATCCACGCGTGTGCTTGTGAAAATGAAGTGAGGCTAATGAGGGAATATACTCGTGTGCTTGTGAACGTGAAGTGAGGCTTATGAGGGAATATCCTGAGTGCTTGTGAACGTGAAGTAAGGCTTATGAGAGAATATCCGCGTATGCTTGTGAACGTGAAGTAAGGCTCATGAGAGAATATCCTCGCGTGTGCTAGGAACGAAGGAAGCTTATGAGGAATATCCTCGCGTGGTTGTGAACGTGGAGTGAGGCTCATGAGGGAATATCCTCGCGTGTGCTTAGAACGTAAAGTGAGGCTTATGAGAGAATATCCTCGCGTGTGTTTGTGAGCGTTAAGTGAGGCTTATGAGGAATATCCTCGAGTGTGCTTGTGAGCGTGAAGGAGGCTTATGAGAGAATATCTCGCGTGTGCTTGTGAACATGAAGTGAGGCTCATGAGGAATATCCTCGCGTGTGCTAGAACGTGAAGTGAGGGCTTATGAGGAATATCCTCGAGTGTGCTTGTGAACGTGAAGTGAAGCTTATGAGAGAATATCCTCGCGTGTGCTTGTGAACGTGAAGTGAGGTCATGAGAGTATATCTCACGTGTGCTTGTGAACGTGAAGTGAGGCTTATGAGGGAATATCCCGCGTGTGGTTGTGAACGTGGAGTGAGGCTCATGAGGGAATATCTCGCGTGTGCTTGTGAACGTGAAGTGAGGGCTTATGAGGGAATATCCTCGCGTGTGCTTGAACGAAGTGAGGCTCATGAGAGAATATCTCACGTGTGCTTGAACGTGAAGTGAGGCTTATGAGACAATATCTCACGTGTGCTTGTGAACGTGAAGTGAGGCTTATGAGGGAATATCCTCGCGTGTGCTCGTGAACGTGAAGTGAGGCTCGTGAGGAATATCTCGCATGTGCTTGAACGTGAAGTAAGGCTTATGAGAGAATATCCTCGCGTGTGCTTGTGGAACGTGAAGGAGGCTCATGAGGAATATCCTCACGTGCTTGTGAACGTGAAGTGGATGATGAGGGAATATCCTCGCGTGTGCTTGTGAACGTGAAGTGAGGGCTCATGGGGAATATCCTCGCGTGTGCTTGTGAACGTGGTGAGGAGCTGAGAATATCCTTGCGTGTGCTTGTGAACGTGGTGTGGCTTATGAGAGAATATCTTGCGTGTGCTTGTGAACGTGAAGTGAGGCTTATGAGAGAATATCCTTGCGTGTGCTTGTGAACGTGAAGTGTGGCTTATGAGAGAATATCCTTGCGTGTGCTTGTGAACGTGAAGTGTGGCTTATGAGAGAATATCCTTGCGTGTGCTTGTGAACGTGAAGTGAGGCTCATGAGAGAATATCCTCGTGTGCTTGTGAACGTGAAGTGAGGCTTGTGAGGGAATATCCTCGCGTGTGCTTGTGAACATGAACTGAGGCTCATGAGAGAATATCCTCACGTGTGCTTGTAAACGTGAAGTGAGGCTTATGAGAGAATATCCTCGCGTGTAATTATTTCCTCCAAAGTCAACAGTGAACACAGGATTGACTGTGGTGTTGTAGATATCGACGCCGACGGTGTTTTAGTGTTGAGGTTCGGTAATGTGTCTTGCCACTTAGAAGATTTGTTATAGAGACGATTGTAACAGTTGGGTACCTTTCACACTCTCTAAATCATGGTATACATTTTCCCCTAGTGAGTGATGAACCACAATAACAGTTTTGTTAAGGTAAAGTACAGCTTTACAGCAGTAGTCACAGAGATGATTTGAAAGACTTTATCTATTCGACAACAGCATCTTACACATGGCTCCGGACCAGCCTGCGCTTCACCCCCAGTTACCTTGTGGTAACTTTACACAAGAGTCGAGTAAGGAACTTGTTTGGATCAGTCTGTTAACTCTATACGCGCTTCCCTTACCATGATTCGAAATCTGGAAACTTAAAAGCCCAGCCCCAACACTCAAACCAGTGTTCTTCGTGTTGTGTACTTCTGTTGTCTGTGTCCACTGTTAAATAATCTGCGTCAGGTTACTCGGTGGTCTTCACGAATTGTCGACTTTCACCATCAACTAGCGTGAACCTGACCTGCGTGAACCAAACCTGACTTGAGTATGCAGAGTTTAACAACTGACGTCTCCGTATACTTAGGTCTCTCTCAACCAGAACTATCTCATGTGCCCGTCCTATGTAGTATGTGATATACAGATCCCACAATATCTTCTGCTCAGTCATCACCATAAATATATCATAAAACATAACTCCCACTGTAATGTGTATATGAAAAGCACTCTTCAACTTGCAGTTCAACTAACATCATATAAGCATAACGTTGTTAACGACTGTGTAAAACAAACAAGTAAAGACCTCAAGCAAGGTTGGACTGTTATTATTCATTGAATTTTAAACCCCGGTGCCTTAGAGTCATTTAATATAAAAAACTTTCCAACAACACGTTGTACCAGAGTTTACACAACTAAAATTGTGCATTATTTGACTACGTGATATTTCCATTATGTAGCTGTCACACCAAGTGTTAAAAAATGTTATGATGAAACGAGAGTTACGGCCTCCCATCGTGATAGAGCTATTAGCTTATAGTACTTATGTTTCTTTTTAACCGGTGCGCACACACACACACACACACACACACACACACACACAAACATGCCAAAATTAATAAACACAGATGAAAGTGCCGCTAACACATACTGTATTAATTTTTTTTAAGTATTCCTTATTTTCATTATTAATCCGTTATTCAAATTGAAGCTCTTTATAAGATGAATGCCTGATGACGCTTCATAAGATGAATGACTGATGACGATTATTAAGATGAATGACTGATGACGCTTAATAAGATGAACGACTGATGACACTTAATAAGATGAATGACTGATGACGCTTAATAAGATGAATGACTGATGACGCTTTATAAGATGAATGACTGATGACGCCTCATAAGATGAATGACTGATGACGCTGTATAAGATGAATGACTGATGATGCTTTATTCGATGAATGACTGATGACGCTTAAGTAGATGAATGACTGATGACGCTTTATAAGATGAATGACTGATAATGCTTTATAAGATGAATGACTGATGACGCTGTATAAGATGAATGACTGATGATGCTTAATAAGATGAATGACTGTTGACGCTAATTATGATGAATGACTGATGACGCTTTATACGATGAATGACTGATGACGCTTAATTAGATGAATGACTGATGAGGCTTTATAAGATGAATGACTGATAATGATTTATAAGATGAAAGACTGATAACGCTTTATAAGATGAATGCCTGATGACGCTTCATAAGATGAATGACTGATGACGCTGTATAACATGAATGACTGATGACGCTTAATAAGATGAATGACAGTTGACGCTTAATAAGATGAATGACTGATGACGCTTTATATGATGAATGACTGATGACGCTTAATTAGATGAATGACTGATGACACTTTATACGATGAATGACTGATAACACCTCATAGGATGAATGACTGATGACGCTTTATAAGATGAATGCCTGATGACGCTTCATAAGATGAATGACTGATGACGCTGTATAAGATGAATGACTGATGACGCTTAATAAGATGAATGACTGATGACGCATCATAAGATGAATGACTGAAAATGCTTTATAAGATGAATGAATGATAACGCTTTATAAGATGAATGCCTGATGACGCTTAATAAGATGAATAATTGTTGACGCATAATAAGATAAATGACTAATGACGCTTAATAAGATGAATGCCTGATTATGCTTCATAAGATGAATGACTGATGACGCTGTATAAGATGAATGACTGATGACGCTTAATAAGATGAATGACTGTTGACGCTTAATAAGATAAATGACGGATGACGCTTTATATGATGAATGACTGATGACGCTTCATAAGATGAATGACTGCTGTCGCTTTATAAGATGAATGACTGATAACGCTTTATAAGATGAATGACTGATGACGCTTTATAAGATGAATAATTGTTGATGCTTAATAAGATGATTGACTGATGACGCTTAATAAGCTGAATGACTGATGATGCTTTATAAGATGAATGACTGATGACTCTTTTTAAGATGAATGACTGATGACGCTTAACTAGATGAATGACTGATGACGCTTTATAAGATGAATGACTGATAATGCTTTATAAGATGAATGACTGATGACACTTTACAAGATGAATGATTGATGACGCTTTATAATATGAATGACTGATGATGCTGTATAAGATGAATGACTGATGATGCTTAATAAGATGAATGACTGTTGACGCTTAATATGATGAATTACTGATGACGCTTTATACGATGAATGACTGATGACGCTTGATTAGATGAATGACTGATGAGGCTTTATAAGATGAATGAATGATAATGCTTTATAAGATGAAAGACTGATAACGCTTTATAAGATGAATGACTGATGATGCTTTATAAGATGAATGCCTGATGACGCTTCATAAGATGAATGACTGATGACGCTGTATAACATGAATGACTGATGACGCTTAATAAGATGAATGACAGTTGACGCTTAATAAGATGAATGACTGATGACGCTTTATATGATGAATGACTGATGACGCTTAATTAGATGAATGACTGATGACGCTTTGTACGAAGAATGACTTATAACGCCTCATAAGATGAATGACTGATGACGCTTTATAAGATGAATGCCTGATCACGCTTCATAAGATGAATGACTGATGACGCTGTATAAGATGAATGACTGATGACGCTTAATAAGATGAATGACTGATGACGCTTCATAAGATGAATGACTGATAACGCTTTATAAGATGAATGAATGATAACGCTTTATAAGATGAATGACTGATGAAGCTTTATAAGATGAATAACTGATGACTCTTTGTAAGATGAATGACTGATGACGCTTAATAAGATATATAATTGTTGATGCTTAATAAGATGATTGACTGATGACGCTTAATAAGCTGAATGACTGATGATGCTTTATAAGATGAATGACTGATGACTCTTTGTAAGATGAATGACTGATGACTCTATATAAGATGAATGCCTGAAGACGCTTAATAAGATGAATAATTGTTGACGCTTAATGAGATGAATGACTGATGACGCTTAATAAGATGAATGACTGATGACACTTTATAAGATGAATGTCTGAGGACGCTTCATAAGATGAATGACTGATGACGCTGTATAAGATGAATGCCTGATGACGCTTAATAAGATGAATAATTGTTGATGCTTAATAAGATGAATGACTGATGTCGCTTTATAAGATGAATGACTGATAACGCTTTATAATATGAATGACTAATGACGCTTTATAAGATGAATAATTGTTCATGCTTAATAAGATGATTGACTGATGATGCTTAAGAAGCTGAATGACTGATGATTCTTTATAAGATGAATGACTGATAACGCTTTATAAGATGAATGAATGATAACGCTTTATAAGATGAATGACTGATGACGCTTTATAAGATGAATGACTGATGACTCTTTGTAAGATGAATGACTGATGACGCTTAATAAGATAAATAATTGTTGATGCTTAATAAGATGATTGACTGATGACGCTTAATAAGCTGAATGACTGATGATGCTTTATAAGATGAATGACTGATGACGCTTAATATGATGAACGACTGATGACACTTAATAAGATGAATGATTGATGACGCTTAATAAGATGAATGTCTGATGACGCTTTATAAGATAAATGACTGATGACGCTGTATAAGATGAATGACTGATGACGCTGTATAAGATGAATGACTGATGATGCTTTATTCGATGAATGACTGATGACGCTTAACTAGATGAATGACTGATGACGCTTTATAAGATGAATGACTGATAATGCTTTATAAGATGAATGACTGATGACACTTTACAAGATGAATGATTGATGACGCTTTATAATATGAATGACTGATGACGCTTAATAAGAAGAATCACTGATGACGCTGTATAAGATGAATGACTGATGATGCTTAATAAGATGAATGACAGTTGAAGCTTAATAAGATGAATGACTGATGACGCTTTATATGATGAATGACTGATGACGCTAAATTAGATGAAAGACTGATGACGCTTTATACGATGAATGACTGGTAACGCCTCATAAGATGAATGACTGATGACGCTTTATAAGATGAATGCCTGATAATACTTCATAAGATGAATGTCTTATGACGCTTTATAAGATGAATGACTGATGACGCCTCCTAAGATGAATGACTGTTGACGCTTAATATGATGAATGACTGATGACGCATTTATACGATGAATGACTGATGACGCTTAATTAGATGAATGACTGATGAGGCTTTATAAGATGAATGACTGATAATGCTTTATAAGATGAAAGACTGATAACGCTTTATAAGATGAATGACTGATGATGCTTTATAAGATGAATGCCTGATGACGCTTCATAATATGAATGACTGATGACGCTGTATAACATGAATGACTGATGACGCTTAATATGATGAATGACAGTTGAAGCTTAATAAGATGAATGACTGATGACGCTTTATATGATGAATGATTGATGACGCTAAATTAGATGAAAGACTGATGACGCTTTATACGATGAATGACTGGTAATGCCTCATAAGATGAATGACTGATGACGCTTTATAAGATGAATGCCTGATGACGCTTCATAAGATGAATGACTGATGATGCTGTATAAGATGAATGACTGATGACGCTTAATAAGATGAATGACTGATGACGCTTCATAAGAAGAATGACTGATAACGCTTTATAAGATGAATGAATTATAACGCTTTATAAGATGAATGACTGATGAAGCTTTATAAGATGAATGACTGATGACTCTTTGTAAGATGAATGACTGATGACGCTTAATAAGATAAATAATTATTGATGCTTAATAAGATGATTGACTGATGACGCTTAATAAGCTGAAAGACTGATGATGCTTTATAAGATGAATGACTGATGACTCTTTGTAAGATGAATGACTGATGACTCTTTATAAGATGAATGCCTGAAGACGCTTAATAAGATGAATAATTGTTGACGCTTAATGAGATGAATGACTGATGACGCTTAATAAGATGAATGACTGATGACGCTTAATTAGATGAATAATGTTGACGCTTAATAAGATGAATGACTGATGACACTTTATAAGATGAATGTCTGAGGACGCTTCATAAGATGAATGACTGATGACGCTGTATAAGATGAATGACTGATGACGCATAATAAGATGAATGACTGATGACGCTTAATATGATGAATGACTGATGACGCTTTATAAGATGAATGCCTGATGACGCTTAATAAGATGAATAATGTTGACGCTTAATAAGATAAATGACTAATGACGCTTAATAAGATGAATGACTGATGACACTTTATAAGATGAATGCCTGATGATGCTTCATAAGATGAATGACTGATGACGCTGTATAAGATGAATGACTGATGACGCTTAATAAGATGAATGACAGTTGACGCTTAATAAGATGAATGACTGATGATGCTGTATAACATGAATAACTGATGACGCTTTATAAGATGAATGACTGATGATGCTTAATAAGATAAATGACTGATGATGCTTAATAAGATGAATGCCTGATGACACTTCATAAGATGAATGACTGATGACGCTGTATAACATGAATAACTGATGACACTTTATAAGATGAATGACTGATGATGCTTAATAAGATGAATGACTGATGATGCTCTATACAATGAATGACTGATGACGCTTCATAAGATGAATGACTGATGACGCTGTATAAGATGAATGAATGATGATGCTAAATAAGATGAATGACAGTTGACGCTTAATAAGATGAATGACTGATGACGCTTTATATGATGATTGACTGATGACACCTAATTAGATGAATGACTGATGACGCTTTATACGATGAATGACTGATAACGCCTCATAAGATGAATGACTGATGACGCTTTATAAGATGAATGCCTGATTATGCTTAATAAGATGAATGACTGTTGACGCTTAATAAGATGAATGACGGATGACGCTTTATACGATGAATGACTGATGACGCTTCATAAGATGAATGACTGATGTCGCTTTATAAGATGAATGACTGATAACGCTTTATAAGATGAATGACTGATGACGCTTAATATGATGAACGACTGATGACACTTAATAAGATGAATGATTGATGACGCTTAATAAGTTGAATGTCTGATGACGCTTTATAAGATGAATGACTGATGACGCCTCATAAGATGAATGACTGATGACGCTGTATAAGATGAATGACTGATGATGCTTTATACGATGAATGACTGATGACGCTTAACTAGATGAATGACTGATGACGCTTTATAAGATGAATGACTGATAATACTTTATAAGATGAATGACTGATGACACTTTATAATATGAATGACTGATGACGCTTAATAAGAAGAATCACTGATGACGCTGTACTAGATGAATGACTGATGATGCTTAATAAGATGAATGACTGATGACGCTTTATAAGATGAATGACTGATAATGCTTTATAAGATGAACGACTGATAACGCTTTATAAGATGAATGACTGATGATGCTTTACAAGATGAATGCCTGATGACGCTTCATAAGATGAATGACTGATGACGCTGTATAACATGAATGACTGATGACGCTTAATAAGATGAATGACAGTTGACGCTTAATAAGATGAATGACTGATGACGCTTTATATGATGAATGACTGATGACGCTAAATTAGATGAAAGACTGATGACGCTCTATACGATGAATGACTGGTATAGCCTCATAAGATGAATGACTGATGACGCTTTATAAGATGAATGCCTGATGACGCTTCATAAGATGAATGATTGATGATGCTGTATAAGATGAATGACTGATGACGCTTAATAAGATGAATGATTGATGACGCTTCATAAGAAGAATGACTGATAACGCTTTATAAGATGAATGAATGATAACGCTTTATAAGATGAATGACTGATGAAGCTTTATAAGATGAATGACTGATGACTCTTTGTAAGATGAATGACTGATGACGCTTAATGATTGTTGATGCTTAATAAGATGATTGACTGATGACGCTTAATAAGCTGAATGACTGATGATGCTTTATAAGATGAATGACTGATGACTCTTTGTAAGATGAATGAATGATGACTCTTTATAAGATGAATGCCTGAAGACGCTTAATAAGATGAATAATTGTTGACGCTTAATAAGATAAATGACTAATGACGCTTAATAAGATGAATGACTGATGACACTTTATAAGATGAATGCCTGAAGACGCTTAATAAGATGAATAATTGTTGACGCTTAATAAGATAAATGACTAATGACGCTTAATGAGATGAATGACTGATGACACTTTATAAGATGAATGTCTGAGGACGCTTCATAAGATGAATGACTGATGACGCTGTATAAGATGAATGACTGATGACGCATAATAAGATGAATGACTGATGACGCTTTATAAGATGAATGCCTGATGAGGCTTAATAAGATGAATAATGTTGACGCTTAATAAGATAAATGACTAATGACGCTTAATAAGATGAATGACTGATGACGCTTCATAAGATGAATGACTGATGACGCTGTATAAGATGAATGACTGATGACGCTTTATATGATGAATGCCTGATCACACTTCATAAGATGAATGACTGATGACGCTGTATAAACATGAATGACTGATGACGCTTAATAAGATGAATGACTGATGACGCTGTATAAGATAAATGACTGATGACGCTTTATAAGATGAATGACTGATGATGCTTAATAAGATGAATAACTGATGACGCTTTATAAGATGAATGACTGATGATGCTTAATAAGATGAATGACTGATGATCCTTTATAAGATGAATGCCTGATGACGCTTCATAAGATGAATGACTGATGACGCTGTATAAGATAAATGACTGATGACACTTCATAAGATGAATGACTGATGACGCTGTATAACATGAATGACTGATGACGCTTAATAAGATGAATGACTGATGACGCTGTATAACATGAATGACTGATGACGCTTAATACGATGAATGACTGATGACGCTTTATAAGATGAATGACTGATGATGCTTAATAAGATGAATAACTGATGACGCTTTATAAGATGAATGCCTGATGACGCTTAATAAGATGAATAATGTTGACGCTTAATAAGATAAATAACTAATGACGCTTAATAAGATGAATGACTGATGACGCTTCATAAGATGAATGACTGATGACGCTGTATAAGATGAATGACTGATGACGCTTTATATGATGAATGCCTGATCACACTTCATAAGATGAATGACTGATGACGCTGTATAAACATGAATGACTGATGACGCTTAATAAGATGAATGACTGATGACGCTGTATAAGATAAATGACTGATGACGCTTTATAAGATGAATGACTGATGATGCTTAATAAGATGAATAACTGATGACGCTTTATAAGATGAATGACTGATGATGCTTAATAAGATGAATGACTGATGATCCTTTATAAGATGAATGCCTGATGACGCTTCATAAGATGAACGACTGATGACGCTGTATAAGATAAATGACTGATGACACTTCATAAGATGAATGACTGATGACGCTGTATAACATGAATGACTGATGACGCTTAATAAGATGAATGACTGATGACGCTGTATAACATGAATGACTGATGACGCTTAATACGATGAATGACTGATGACGCTTTATAAGATGAATGACTGATGATGCTTAATAAGATGAATGACTGATGACGCTGTATAAAATGAATAACTGATGACGCTTTATAAGATGAATGACTGATGATGCTTAGTAAGATGAATGACTGATGATCCTTTATACAATGAATGACTGATGACGCTTCATAAGATGAATGACTGATGACGCTTTATATGATGAATGACTGATGACGCTAAATTAGATGAAAGACTGATGACGCTTTATACGATGAATGACTGGTAACGCCTCATAAGATGAATGACTGATGACGCTTTATAAGATGAATGCCTGATGATACTTCATAAGATGAATGTCTTATGACGCTTTATAAGATGAATGACTGATGACGCCTCCTAAGATGAATGACTGTTGACGCTTAATTTGATGAATGACTGATGACGCATCTATACGATGAATGACTGATGACGCTTAATTAGATGAATGACTGATGAGGCTTTATAAGATGAATGACTGATAATGCTTTATAAGATGAAAGACTGATAACGCTTTATAAGATGAATGACTGATGATGCTTTATACGATGAATGCCTGATGACGCTTCATAATATGAATGACTGATGACGCTGTATAACATGAATGACTGATGACGCTTAATATGATGAATGACAGTTGAAGCTTAATAAGATGAATGACTGATGACGCTTTATATGATGAATGACTGATGACGCTAAATTAGATGAAAGACTGATGACGCTTTATACGATGAATGACTGGTATAGCCTCATAAGATGAATGACTGATGACGCTTTATAAGATGAATGCCTGATGACGCTTCATAAGATGAATGACTGATGATGCTGTATAAGATGAATGACTGATGACGCTTAATAAGATGAATGACTGATGACGCTTCATAAGAAGAATGACTGATAACGCTTTATAAGATGAATGAATTATAACGCTTTATAAGATGAATGTCTGATGAAGCTTTATAAGATGAATGACTGATGACTCTTTGTAAGATGAATGACTGATGACGCTTAATAAGATAAATAATTATTGATGCTTAATAAGATGATTGACTGATGACGCTTAATAAGCTGAAAGACTGATGATGCTTTATAAGATGAATGACTGATGACTCTTTGTAAGATGAATGACTGATGACTCTTTATAAGATGAATGCCTGAAGACGCTTAATAAGATGAATAATTGTTGACGCTTAATGAGATGAATGACTGATGACGCTTAATAAGATGAATGACTGATGACGCTTAATTAGATGAATAATGTTGACGCTTAATAAGATGAATGACTGATGACACTTTATAAGATGAATGTCTGAGGACGCTTCATAAGATGAATGACTGATGACGCTGTATAAGATGAATAACTGATGACACTTTATAAGATGAATGACTGATGATGCTTAATAAGATAAATGACTGATGATGCTTAATAAGATGAATGCCTGATGACACTTCATAAGATGAATGACTGATGACGCTGTATAACATGAATAACTGATGACACTTTATAAGATGAATGACTGATGATGCTTAATAAGATGAATGACTGATGATGCTTTATACAATGAATGACTGATGACGCTTCATAAGATGAATGACTGATGACGCTGTATAAGATGAATGATGACGCTAAATAAGATGAATGACAGTTGATGCTTAATAAGATGAATGACTGATGACGCTTTTATATGATGATTGACTGATGACACCTAATTAGATGAATGACTGATGACGCTTTATAGATGAATGACTGATAATGCTTCATAAGATGAATGACCGATGACGCTTTATAAGATGAATGCTGATTATGCTTAATAAGATGAATGACTGTTGACGCTTAATAAGATGAATGACGGATGACGCTTTATACGATGAATGACTGATGACGCTTCATAAGATGAATGACTGATGTCGCTTTATAAGATGAATGACTGATAACGCTTCATAAGATGAATGACTGATGACGCTTAATATGATGAACGACTGATGACACTTAATAAGATGAATGATTGATGACGCTTAATAAGTTGAATGTCTGATGACGCTTTATAAGATGAATGACTGATGACGCCTCATAAGATGAATGACTGATGACGCTGTATAAGATGAATGACTGATGATGCTTTATACGATGAATGACTGATGACGCTTAACTAGATGAATGACTGATGACGCTTTATAAGATAAGATGAATGACTGATGACACTTTATAATATGAATGACTGATGACGCTTAATAAGAAGAATCACTGATGACGCTGTACTAGATGAATGACTGATGATGCTTAATAAGATGAATGACTGATGACGCTTTATAAGATGAATGACTGATAATGCTTTATAAGATGAACGACTGATAACGCTTTATAAGATGAATGACTGATGATGCTTTACAAGATGAATGCCTGATAAGCGAACTTCCTTAAGATATTTGGTGAGCGCTGTATAACATGAATGACGATGGCGTATGGAATGAATGACAGTTTGGCGCCAATAAGATGGATGACTGGTGACAGCATATGATGAATGACTGATGAAAAACAAATTAGATGAAAAGACGGTAGCGCTCTATCGATGAATGACTGGTGTAGCCTCACAAGATAGAATGACTGATGGCTATTTATAAGATGAATGCTTACACGGTGGCCAGCACTTAAGATGAATGATTGATGATGCTGTATAAGATGAATGACTGATGACCTTAATAAGATGAATGATTGATGGCTAACCGCAGAAGAATGACTGATAACACATAAGATGAATGAATGATAGCAGCTATAAAGATAAGATGACTGATGAAGCTTTATAAGATGAACGGCTGATGACTCTTTATGAATGAATGACTGATGACGCTTAATAAGATAAATAATTGTTGATGCTTAATAAGATGATTGACTGATGACGCTTAATAAGCTGAATGACTGATGATGCTTTATAAGATGAATGACTGATGACTCTTTGTAAGATGAATGAATGATGACTCTTTATAAGATGAATGCCTGAAGACGCTTAATAAGATGAATAATTGTTGACGCTTAATAAGATAAATGACTAATGACGCTTAATAAGATGAATGACTGATGACACTTTATAAGATGAATGCCTGAAGACGCTTAATAAGATGAATAATTGTTGACGCTTAATAAGATAAATGACTAATGACGCTTAATGAGATGAATGACTGATGACACTTTATAAGATGAATGTCTGAGGACGCTTCATAAGATGAATGACTGATGACGCTGTATAAGATGAATGACTGATGACGCATAATAAGATGAATGACTGATGACGCTTTATAAGATGAATGCCTGATGAGGCTTAATAAGATGAATAATGTTGACGCTTAATAAGATAAATGACTAATGACGCTTAATAAGATGAATGACTGATGACGCTTCATAAGATGAATGACTGATGACGCTGTATAAGATGAATGACTGATGACGCTTTATATGATGAATGCCTGATCACACTTCATAAGATGAATGACTGATGACGCTGTATAAACATGAATGACTGATGACGCTTAATAAGATGAATGACTGATGACGCTGTATAAGATAAATGACTGATGACGCTTTATAAGATGAATGACTGATGATGCTTAATAAGATGAATAACTGATGACGCTTTATAAGATGAATGACTGATGATGCTTAATAAGATGAATGACTGATGATCCTTTATAAGATGAATGCCTGATGACGCTTCATAAGATGAATGACTGATGACGCTGTATAAGATAAATGACTGATGACACTTCATAAGATGAATGACTGATGACGCTGTATAACATGAATGACTGATGACGCTTAATAAGATGAATGACTGATGACGCTGTATAACATGAATGACTGATGACGCTTAATACGATGAATGACTGATGACAGCCAGATAAGACTGATGATGACGCCAATTAGATCAAATAATGTTGACTTAATAAGATGAATGACTGATGACGCTATATAAGATGAATGACTGATGACGCTTAATAAGATGAACGACTGATGACGCTTAATTAGATGAATAATTGTTGACGCGTAATAAGATGATTGGCTAATGAATCTTAATAAGATGATTGGCTGATGACGCCTTATAAGATGAATGCCTGATGACGCTTAATAAGATGAATAATGTTGACGCTTAATAAGATAAATGACTAATGACGCTTAATAAGATGAATGACTGATGACACTTTATAAGATGAATGCCTGATGATGCTTCATAAGATGAATGACTGATGACGCTGTATAAGATGAATGACTGATGACGCTTAATAAGATGAATGACAGTTGACGCTTAATAAGATGAATGACTGATGATGCTGTATAACATGAATAACTGATGACGCTTTATAAGATGAATGACTGATGATGCTTAATAAGATAAATGACTGATGATGCTTAATAAGATGAATGCCTGATGACACTTCATAAGATGAATGACTGATGACGCTGTATAACATGAATAACTGATGACACTTTATAAGATGAATGACTGATGATGCTTAATAAGATGAATGACTGATGATGCTTTATACAATGAATGACTGATGACGCTTCATAAGATGAATGACTGATGACGCTGTATAAGATGAATGAATGATGACGCTAAATAAGATGAATGACAGTTGACGCTTAATAAGATGAATGACTGATGACGCTTTATATGATGATTGACTGATGACACCTAATTAGATGAATGACTGATGACGATTAGATGACTGATAAGATGAATGACTTTTATAGATTAAGATGACGGATGACGATGAATGACTGATGAAATGATGTATAAGATGGACATAACGCTTCATAAGATGAATGACTGATGACATATATGATGAACGACTGATGACATAATAAGATGAATGATTGATGACGCTTAATATAAGTTGAATGTCTGATGACGCTATAGATGAATTGACTGAGCCTCATAAGATGACTGATGACATATAAAGATGACTGATGATGAATGACTGATGACGCTAACTAGATGAATGACTGATGACGCTTTATAAGATGAATGACTCTGATGACATATATGATGAACGACTGATGACATAATAAGATGAATGATTGATGACGCTTAATATAAGTTGAATGTCTGATGACGCTATAGATGAATTGACTGAGCCTCATAAGATGACTGATGACATATAAAGATGACTGATGATGAATGACTGATGACGCTAACTAGATGAATGACTGATGACGCTTTATAAGATGAATGACT
>NW_024716919.1:0-16439 GCF_018991925.1 Homarus americanus | reverse complement strand
TCGAAACCCGAGGATCCATATATATTTCTTTAGCCCAATAAAGCACGCAGACTTCTACATATAATCAACGCCTCACCCCACCAGGATTTGAAGCCACGATCTTATAATTGTGACCGGGGGACGCTACCTCTGGGCCACCAGGACAATAAAAGCATTCCTAGACTCTGCTATATTTCACACAAAGCCTGTTCAACGGGCTTATGGCACCGTGAACCTCTAATGGGGACCATCCGTGCCGCTTAGGTGATCATAACAACGTTTACCCAAATGCGGCTTCGAAACACGAGGATCCAGATATATTTCGTTAGCCCAATAACGCACACAGACTTCTACATATAATCAACGCCTCACCCCACCAGGATTTGAAGCCACGATCTTATAATTGTGACCGGGGAACGCTACCTCTGGGCCACCAGGACACTATAAGCAGTCCTAGACTCTGTTATATTTAACACAAAGCCTGTTCAACGAGCTTATGGGGCTGTGAACCACTATAGGGGACCACCCGTGCCACTTGGGTGATCAGAGCAACGTTTTACCAAATGCGGCTTCGAAACAGGAGAATCCATATATATTTCATTAGCCCAATAAAGCACGCAGACTTCTACATATAATCAACACCTCACCCCACCAGGATTTAAACCCAAGATCTTATAATTGTGACCGGGGAACGCTACCTCTGGGCCACCAGGAAAATAAAGCAGTCCTAGACTCTGCTATATTTCACACAAAGCCTGTTCAACGAAGGACGCCAGAACCTTCATGGACTGACCGCAAAGCCGCTAGGGTGATCGTAGAGCAAATGTTTTACCAAATGCGGCTTGAAACACTAGGATCCATATATATTTCATTAGCCCAATAAAGCACGCGGACTTCTACATATAATCAACATCTCACCCCACCAGGATTTGAACCCATGATCTTATAATTGTGACCGGGGAACGCTACCTCTGGGCCACCAGGACAATAAAGGCAGTCCTAGACTCTACTATATTTCACACAAAGCCTGTTCAGCTTAGCTTATGGCCGGGTAGAACCTCTATCAGGGGACCACCCGTGTCAGCTTTTAGGTGATCAGAGCAACGTTTTACCAAATCTGGCTTCGAAACACGAGGATCAATATATATTTCAATAGCCCAATAAAGCACGCTTACTTCTACATATAATCAACACCTCACCCCACTAGGATTCAAACCCACGATTTTATAATTGTGACCGGGGTATGCTACCTCTGGGCCACCAGGACACTAAAAGCAGTCCTAGACTCTGCTATATTTCACACAAATCCTTTTCAACGAGCTTATGGCGCAGTGAACCTCTAATGGGGACCACCCGTGCCGCTTATGTGATCAGAGCAACGTTTTACCAAATCCGCCTTGGAAACACGAGGATCCATATATGTTTCATTAGCCCAATAAAGCACTCAGACTTCTATATATAATCAACACCTCACCCCACCAGGATTCAAACCCACAATCTTATAACTGTGACCGGGGTATGCTACCTCTGGGCCACCAGGACAATAAAAGCAGTCCTAGACTCTACTATATGTCACACAAAGCCTGTTTAACGAGCTTATGGCGCCGTGAACCTCTAATGGGGACCACCCGTGCCGCTTAGGTGATCAGAGCAACGTTTTACCGAATGCGGCTTCGAAACACGAGGATCCATATATATTTCATTAGCCCAATAAGGCACGCAGACTTCTACATATAATCAACGCCTCACCCCACCAGGATTTGAAGCCACGATCTTATAATTGTGACCGGGGGATGCTACCTCTGGGCCACCAGGACAATAAAAGCATTCCTAGACTCTGCTATATTTCACACAAAGCCTGTTCAACGGGCTTATGGCACCGTGAACCTCTAATGGGGACCATCCGTGTCGCTTAGGTGATCATAACAACGTTTACCCAAATGCGGCTTCGAAACACGAGGATCCAGATATATTTCATTAGCCCAATAACGCACACAGACTTCTACATATAATCAACGCCTCACCCCACCAGGATTTGAAGCCACGATCCTATAATTGTGACCGGGGAACGCTACCTCTGGGCAACCAGGACAATAAAAGCAGTCCTAGACTCTGCTATATTTCACACAAAGCCTGTTCAACGAGCTTATGGCGTCGTGAACCTCTAATGGAGACCACCCGTGCCACTTAGGTGATCAGAGCAACGTTTTACCAAATGCGGCTTCGAAACAGGAGAATCCATATATATTTCATTAGCCCAATAAAGCACGGGGACTTCTACATATTATCAACACCTCACCCCACCAGGATTTAAAACCCACGATCTTATAATTGTGACCGAGGAACGCTACCTATGGGCCACCAGGACACTATAAGCAGTCCTAGACTCTGTTATATTTCACACAAAGCCTGTCCAATTAGCTTATGGCACCGTGAACCACTATAGGGGACCACCCGTGCTGCTTAGGTGATAAGAGCAACGTTTTACCAAAACCGGCTTGGAAACGCCAGGATCCATATATATTTCATTAGCCCAATAAAGCACGCTGACTTCTACATATAATCAACACCTCACCCCACAAGGATTCAAACCCACGATCTTATAATTGTGACCGGGGTATGCTACCTCTGGGCCACCAGGACACTAAAAGCAGTCCTAGACTCTGCTATATTTCACACAAATCCTGTTCAACGAGCTTATGGCGCAGTGAACCTGTAATGGGGACCACCCGTGCCGCTTATGTGATCAGAGCAACGTTTTACCAAATCCGGCTTGGAAACACGAGGATCCATATATATTTCATTAGCCCAATAAAGCACTCGGACTTCTATATATAATCAACACCTCCCCCCACCAGGATTCAAACGCACAATCTTATAATTGTGACCGGGGTATGCTACCTCTGGGCCACCAGGACAATAAAAGCAGTCCTAGACTCTACTATATTTCACACAAAGCCTGTTTAACGAGCTTATGGCGCCGTGAACCTTCTAATGGGGACCACCCGTGCCGCTTAGGTGATCGGTAGAGTAACGTTTTACCGAATGCTTCGAAACACGAGGATCCATATATTTCATTAGGCCCAATAAAGCACGCAGACTTCTACATATAATCAACGCCTCACCCCACCAGGATTTGAAGCCACGATCTTATAATTGTGACCGGGACGCTACCTTCTGGGCCACCAGGACAATAAAAGCAGTCCTAGACTCTGCTATATTTCACACAAAGCCTGTTCAACGGGCTTATGGCACCGTGAACCTCTAATGGGGACCATCCGTGCCGCTTAGGTGATCATAACAACGATTACCCAAATGCGGCTTCGAAACACGAGGATCCAGATATATTTCATTAGCCCAATAACGCACACAGACTTCTACATATAATCAACGCCTCACCCCACCAGGATTTGAAGCCACGATCTTATAATTGTGACCGGGGAACGCTACCTCTGGGCCACCAGGACAATAAAAGCAGTCCTAGACTCTGCTATATTTCACACAAAGCCTGTTCAACGAGCTTATGGCGCCGTGAACCTCTAATGGGGACCACCCGTGCCGCTTAGGTGATGAGAGCAACGTTTTACCAAATGCGGCTTCGAAACACGCGGATCCATATATATTTCATTAGCCCAATAAAGCATGCGGACTTCTACATAATCAACACCTCACCCCACCAGGATTTAAACCCACAATCTTATAATTGTGATCGGGGAACGCTACCTCTGGGCCACCAGGTCAATAAAAGCAGTCCTAGACTCTGCTATATTTCACAAAAAGCCTGTTCAACGAGCTTATGGCGCTGCGAACCTCTAATGGGGTCCATCCGAGCCGCTTAGGAGATCAGAGCAACGTTTTACCAAATGCGGCTTCGAAACACGAGGATCCATATATATTTCATTAGCCCAATAAAGCACCCGGACTTCTACATGTAATCAACACCTCACCCCACCAGGATTCGAACCCACAATCTTATAATTATGACCGAGGAATGCTACCTATGGGCCACGAGGACACTATAAGCAGTCCTAAACTCTGTTATATTTCACACAAAGCCTGTTCAATGAGCTTATGGCATCGTGAACCACTATAGGGGACCACCCGTGCCGCTTAGGTGATAAGAGCAACGTTTTACCAAATCCGGCTTGGAAACCCGAGGATCCATATATATTTCATTAGCCCAAAAAAGCACGCGGACTTCTACATATAATCAACACCTCACCCCACCAGGATTTGAACCAACGATCTTATAATTGTGACCGGGGAACGCTACCTCTGGGCAACCAGGACAATAAAAGCAGTCCTAGACTCTACTATATTTCACACAAAGCCTGTTCAACGACCTTATGGCGCCATGAACCTCTAATGGGGACCACCTGTGCCGCTTAGGTGATCGGAGCAACGTTTTACCAAATCCGGCTTCGAAACACGAGGATCAATATATATTTCAATAGCCCAATAAATCACGCTTACTTCTACATATAATCAACACCTCACCCCACCAGGATTTTAACCCACGATCTTATAATTGTGACCGGGGAACGCTACCTCTGGGCAACCAGGACAATAAAAGCAGTCCTAGATTCTACTATATTTCACACAAAGCCTGTTCAACGAACTTATGGCGCCATGAACCTCTAATGGGGACCACCTGTGCCGCTTAGGTGATCGGAGCAACGTTTTACCAAATCTGGCTTCGAAACACGAGGATCAATATATATTTCAATAGCCCAATAAAGCACGCTTACTTCTACATATAATCAACACCTCACCCCACCAGGATTTGAACCCACGATCTTATAATTGTGACCGGGGAACGCTACCTCTGGGCCACTAGTACAATAAAAGCAGTCCTAGACTCTGCTATATTTCACACAAAGCCTGTTCAACGAGCTTATGGCGCCGTGAACCACTATAGGGGACCACCCGTGCCGCTTAGGTGATCAGAGCAACATTTACCCAAATGCGGCTTCAAAACCCGAGGATCCATATATATTTCATTAGCCCAATAACGCACACAGACTTCTACATATATTCAACGCCTCACCCCACCAGGATTTGAAGCCACGATCCTATAATTGTGACCGGGGAACGCTACCTCTGGGCCACTAGGACAATAAAAGCAGTCCTAGACTCTGCTATATTTCCTCAATAAACTTTTCAACGAGCTTATGGCAGTGAACCTCTACGGGGACCAATTCGCTTATGTGATCAGAGCAACGTTTACCAAACTTTTCCAGGATCCATATATATTTACATAGCCCAATAAAGCACTCAGACTTCTATATATATAATCAACACCTCACCCACCAGGATTCAAACTCAATCTTATTAATCTGTGACCGGGTATATACCTCTGGGCCACCAGGACAATAAAAGCATTCCTAGACTCTGCTATATTTCACACAAAGCCAGTTCAACGGGCTTATGGCACCGTGAACCTCTAATGGGGACCACCCGTGCCGCTTAGGTGATCATAACAACGTTTTACCAAATGCGGCTTCGAAACAGGATGATCCATATATATTTCATTAGCCCAATAAAGCACGCATCTCTTACATATAATCAACACCTCACCCCACCAGGATTTGAACCCACGATCTTATAATTGTGACCGGGGAACGCTACCTCTGGGCCACTATGACAATAAAAGCAGTCCTAGACTCTGCTATATTTCACACAAAGCCTGTTCAACGAGCTTATGGCGCCGTGAACCACTATAGGGGACCACCCCTGCCGCTTAGGTGATCAGAGCAACGTTTACCCAAATGCGGCTTCAAAACCCGAGGATCCATATATATTTCATTAGCCCAATAACACACACAGACTTCTACATATAATCAACGCCTCACCCCACCAGGATTTGAAGCCACGATCCTATAATTGTGACCGGGGAACGCTACCTCTGGGCAACCAGGACAATAAAAGCAGTCCTAGACTCTGCTATATTTCACACAAAGCCTGTTCAACGAGCTTATGGCGTCGTGAACCTCTAATGGAGACCACCCGTGCCACTTAGGTGATCAGAGCAACGTTTTACCAAATGCGGCTTCGAAACAGGAGAATCCATATATATTTCATTAGCCCAATAAAGCACGCGGACTTCTACATATTATCAACACCTCACCCCACCAGGATTTAAACCCAAGATCTTATATTTGTGACCGTGGAATGCTACCTCTGGGCCACCAGGAAAGAAAAGCAGTCCTAGACTCTGCTATATTTCACACAAAGCCTGTTCAGCGAGCTTATGGCGCCGTGAACCTCTAATGGCGACCACCCGTGCCGCTTAGGTGATCAGAGCAACGTTTTACCAAATGCGGCTTCAAAACACGAGGGTCCATATATATTTCATTAGCCCAATAAAGCACGCTGACTTCTACATATAATCAACACCTCACCCCACTAGGATTCAAACCCACGATCTTATAATTGTGACCGGGGTATGCTACCTCTGGGCCACCAGGACACAAAAAGCAGTCCTAGACTCTGCTATATTTCACACAAATCCTGTTCAACGAGCTTATGGCACAGTGAACCTCTAATGGGGACCACCCGTGCCGCTTATGTGATCAGAGCAACGTTTTACCAAATCCGGCTTGGAAACACGAGGATCCATATATATTTCCATTAGCCCAGTAAAAGCACCATTCTTATATATAAATCAACACCTCACCCCACCAGGATTCAAACCCACAATCTTATAACTGTGACCGGGTATGTTACTCTAAATGCATACAAGGACAATAAAGCAGTCCTAGACTCTACCATAGTCACACAAAGCCTGTTGAATGAGCTTATGTTTTGGGAACCTTCTACAAATTCACCGTACGCTTTAGGGCATTCCAGAGCAACGTTTTACCGAATGCCGTGAAACGAGGATCCATATATATTTCATTAGCCCAATAAAGCACGCAGACTTCTTACATATAATCAACGCCTCACCCCACAGGATTTGAAGCCACGATCTTATAATACCAGACCGGGGACGCTACCTCTGGGCCACCAGGACAATAAGCAGCTCCCAGACTCTGCTATATTTCACACAAAGCCTCGTTCAACGGGCTTATGGCACCGCGGAACCTCTAATGGGGACCATCCGTGTCGCTTAGGTGATCATAACAACGTTTACCCAAATGCGGCTTCGAAACACGAGGATCCAGATATATTTCATTAGCCCAATAACGCACACAGACTTCTACATATAATCAACGCCTCACCCCACCAGGATTTGAAGCCACGATCTTATAATTGTGACCGGGGAACGCTACCTCTGGGCCACCAGGACACTATAAGCAGTCCTAGACTCTGTTATATTTAACACAAAGCCTGTTCAACGAGCTTATGGGGCTGTGAACCACTATAGGGGACCACCCGTGCCCCTTAGGTGATCAGAGCAACGTTTTACCAAATCCGGCTTTGAAACACGAGGATCCATATATATTTCATTAGCCCAATAAAGCACTCGGACTTCTACATATAATCAACACCTCACCCCACCAGGATTCAAACCCACGGTCTTATAATTGTGACCGGGGTATGCTACCTCTGGGCCACCAGGACAATAAAAGCAGTCCTAGACTCTGCTATATTTCACACAAAGCCTGTTCAACGAGCTTATGACGCTGTGAACCTCTAATGGGGACCATCCGTGCCGCTTAGGTGATCAGAGCAACGTTTTACCAAATCCGGCTTCGAAACACGAGGATCCATATATATTTCATTAGCCCAATAAAGCACGCGGACTTCTACATATAATCAACACCTCACCCCACCAGGATTCGAACCCACGATCTTATAATTGTGACCGCGGAATGCTACCTATGGGCCACGAGGACACTATAAGCAGTCCTAAACTCTGTTATATTTCACACAAAGCCTGTTAAATGAGCTTATGGCACCGTGAACCACTATAGGGGACCACCCGTGCCGCTTAGGTGATAAGAGCAACGTTTTACCAAATCCGGCTTCGAAACACGAGATCCATATATATTTCATTAGCCCAAAAAGCACGCGGGACTTCTACATATAATCAACACCTCACCCACCAGATTTGGAACCAATCCATCTTGAGGAATGTGACCGGGGAACGCTACCTTCTGGGCAAATCCAGGACAATAAAAGCAGTCTCTAGACTCTACCATATATTTCACACAAAGCCTGTTCAACGACCTTATGGTTGCTGAACCTCTAATGGGGACCACTTGTGCCGCTTTAGGTGATCGGAGCAACGTTTTACCAACCGCTTCGAAACACGAGAGGATCAATATATATTTCTAATAGCCCAATAAATCACGCCATTTCTACATATATAATCAACACTCACTCCTACTCAGGATTTGAACCCACGATCTTATAATTGTGACCGAGGAACGCTACCTCTGGGCAACCAGGACAATAAAAGCAGTCCTAGACTCTACCATATTTCACACAAAGCCTGTTCAACGAACTTATGGCGCCATGAACCTCTAATGGGGACCACGTGTGCCGCTTAGGTGATGAGAGCAACGTTTTACCAAATGCGGCTTCAAAACACGAGGATCAATATATATTTCATAAGCCCAATAAAGCACTCGGACTTCTACATATAATCAACACCTCACCCAACCAGGATTCAAACCCACGATCTTATAATTGTGACCGGGGAACGCTACCTCTGGGCCACCAGGACAATAAAAGCAGTCCTAAACTCTGCTATATTTTCACACAAAGCCTGTTCAACGAAGCTTATGGCGCCGTGAACCACTATAGGGGACCACCCGTACGCTTTAGGTGATCTAAGCACGCCACCCCAAATGCGCTTCTTCAAAACCTTGAGATCCATATATATACTATTAGCCCAATAACGGGCCAGACTTTCATATAATCAACGCCACCCCACCAGGATTTGAAGCCACGATCCTATAATTGTGACCGGGGAACGCTACCTCTGGGCAACCAGGACAATAAAAGCAGTCCTAGACTCTGCTATATTTCACACAAAGCCTGTTCAACGAGCCTATGGCGTCGTGAACCTCTAATGGAGACCACCCGTGCCACTTAGGTGATCAGAGCAACGTTTTACCAAATGCGGCTTCGAAACAGGAGAATCCATATATATTTCATTAGCCCAATAAAGCACGCGGACTTCTACATATTATCAACACCTCACCCCACCAGGATTTAAACCCAAGATCTTATATTTGTGACCGGGGAATGCTACCTCTGGGCCACCAGGAAAGAAAAGCAGTCCTAGACTCTGCTATATTTCACACAAAGCCTGTTCAGCGAGCTTATGGCGCTGTGAACCTCTAATGGGGACCACCCGTGCCGCTTAGGTGACCAGAGCAACGTTTTACCAAATGCTGCTTCAAAACACGAGGGTCCATATATATTTCATTAGCCCAATAAAGCACGCGGACTTCTACATATAATCAACACCTCACCCCACTAAGATTCAAACCCACGATCTTATAATTGTGACCGGGGTATGCTACCTCTGGGCCACCAGGACACTAAAAGCCGTCCTAGACTGTGCTATATTTCACACAAATCCTTTTCAACGAGCTTTTGGCGCAGTGAACCTCTAATGGGGACCACCCGTGCCGCTTATGTGATCAGAGCAACGTTTTACCAAATCCGGCTTGGAAACACGAGGATCCATATATATTTCATGAGCCCAATAAAGCACTCGGACTTCTATATATAATCAACACCTCCCCCCACCAGGATTCAAACCCACAATCTTATAACTGTGACCGGGTATGCTACCTCTGGGCCACCAGGACAATAAAGCAGTCCTAGACTCTACCATATTTCACACAGCCTGTTTAACGTGAGCTTTATGGCGCCGTGAACTTAATGGGACTACCTGTACGCTTAGGTGATCAGAGCAATGTTTTACCACGCGCTTCGAAACACGGAGGATCCATATATATTTCATTAGCCCAATAAAGCACGCAGAGACTTCTACATATAATCAACGCCTTCACCCCACCAGGATTTTAGCCACGATCTTATAATTGTGACCGGGGGACGCTACCTCTGGGCCACCAGGACAATAAAAGCATTCCTAGACTCTGCTATATTTCACACAAAGCCTGTTCAAAGGGCTTATGGCACCGTGAACCTCTAATGGGGACCATCCGTGCCGCTTAGGTGATCATAACAACGTTTACCCAAATGCGGCTTCGAAACACGAGGATCCAGATATATTTCATTAGCCCAATAACGCACACAGACTTCTACATATAATCAACGCCTCACCCCACCAGGATTTGAAGCCACGATCTTATAATTGGGACCGGGGAACGCTACCTCTGGGCCACCAGGACAATAAAAGCAGTCCTAGACTCTGCTATATTTCACACAAAGCCTGTTCAACGAGCTTATGGTGTCGTGAACCTCTAATGGGGACCACCCGTGCCACTTAGATGATCAGAGCAACGTTTTACCAAATGCGGCTTCGAAACAGGAGAATCCATATATATTTCATTAGCCCAATAAAGCACGCGGACTTCTACATATAATCAACACCTCACCAAACCAGGATTTGAACCCACAATCTTATAATTGTGACCGGGGAACGCTACCTCTGGGCCACTAGGACAATAAAAGCAGTCCTAGACTCTACTATATTTCACACAATGCCTGTTGAACAAGCTTATGGCGCTGTGAACCACTATAGGGGACCACCCGTGCCACTTAGGTGATCAGAGCAACGTTTAACCAAATGCGGCTTCGAAACCCGAGGATCCATATATATTTCATTAGCCCAATAAAGCACGGAGACTTCTACATATAATCAACGCCTCACCGCACCAGGATTTGAAGCCACGATCTTATAATTGTGACCGGGGGTCGCTACCTCTGGGCCACCAGGACAATAGAAGCAGTCCTAGACTCTACTATATTTCACACAAAGCCTATTCAACGAGCTTATGACGCTGTGAACCACTATAGGGGACCACCCGTGCCGCTTAGGTGATCAGAGCAACGTTTAACCAAATGCGGCTTCGAAACCCGAGGATCCATATATATTTCATTAGCCCAATAAAGCACGCAGACTTCTACATATTATCAACGCCACGCCCCACCAGGATTTGAAGCCACGATCTTATAATTGTGACCGAGGGATGCTACCTCTGGGCCACCAGGACAATAAAAGCATTCCTAGACATTGCTATATTTCACACAAAGCCTGTTCAACGGGCTTATGGCACCGCGAACCTCTAATGGGGACCACCCGTGCCGCTTAGGTGATCAGAGCAACGTTTTACCGAATGCGGCTTCGAACCACGAGGATCCAAATATCATACTCCTACCAGTCCAAACGTTTCACGACGTTGCTATAATCAACACCTCACCCCACCAGGATTGAACCCACAATCTTATAATTACGCCACCGGGAACGCTACCTCTGGGCCACTAGGACAATAAAAGCAGTCCTAGACTCTACTATATTTCACACAATGCCTGTTCAACGAGCTTATGGCGCTGTGAACCACTATAGGGGACCACCCGTGCCGCTTAGGTGATCAGAGCAACGTTTAACCAAATGCGGCTTCGAAACCCGAGGATCCATATATATTTCATTAGCCCAATAAAGCACGCAGACTTCTACATATAATCAACGCCTCACCCCACCAGGATTTGAAGCCACGATCTTATAATTGTGACCGGGGGACGCTACCTCTGGGCCACCAGGACAATAAAAGCAGTCCTAGACTCTACTATATTTCACACAAAGCCTGTTCAACGAGCTTATGACGCTGTGAACCACTATACGGGACCACCCGCGCCGCTTAGGTGATCAGAGCAACGTTTAACCAAATGCGGCTTCGAAACCCGAGGATCCATATATATTTCATTAGCCCAATAAAGCACGCAGACTTCTACATATAATCAACGCCTCACCCCACCAGGATTTGAAGCCCCGATCTTATAATTGTGACCGGGGGACGCTACCTCTGAGCCACCAGGACAATAAAAGCATTCCTAGACTCTGCTATATTTCACACAAAGCCTGTTCAACGAAACATGGCACCATCGAACCTCTAATGGGGACCACCGTGCCGCTTAAGTGATCAGACAACGTTTGCGAATGCGGCTTGAAACTGCGAGATCAGATATATTTCAATTAGCCCAATAAAGCCTGCGGACTTCTACGCCTATTAACAACTCACCCACCAGATTTGAACTGATCTTATAATTGTGACCGGGGACGCTACCTCTGGGCCACCAGGACAAGCATTCTAGACTCTGCTTTATATTTCACACAAAGCCTGTTCAACAGGCTTATGGCACCGTGAACCTCTAATGGGGACCACCCGTGCCGCTTAGGTGATCAGAGCAACGTTTTACCAAATCCGGCTACGAAATACGAGGATCCATATATATTTCATTAGCCCAATAAAGCACGCGGACTTCTACATATAATCAACACCTCACCCCACTAGGATTCAAACCCACGATCTGATAATTGTGACCGGGGTATGTTACCTCTGGGCCACCAGGACAATAAAAGCAGTCCTACACTCTACTATATTTCACACAAAGACTGTTCAACGACCTTATGGCGCCATGAACCTATAATGGGGACCACCTGTGCCGCTTAGGTGATCAGAGCAACGTTTTACCAAATCCGGCTTGGAAACACGAGGATCCATATATATTTCATTAGCCCAATAAATCACTTGGACTTCTACATATAATCAACACCTCACCCTACCAGGATTCAAACCCACGATCTTATAATTGTGACCTGGGTATGCTACCTCTGGGCCACCAGGACACTAAAAGCAGTCCTAGACTCTGCTATATTTCACACAAATCCTGTTCAACGAGTTTATGGCGCAGTGAACCTCTAATGGGGACCACCGTTGCGCTTATGTGATCAGGCAACGTTTTGCCGTCCGGCTTGGAAACCACGAGGATCCATATATATTTCATTGGCCAATAAAGCACTTTCGGACTTCTACATATAATCAACACCTCACCCCACCAGGATTTGAACCCACGATCTTATAATTGTGACGGGGAACGCTACTTATGGGCCACCAGGACACTATAAGCAGTCCTAGACTCTGTTATACTTCACACAAAGCCTGTTCAGCAAGATTATGGCGCCGTAAACCACTATAGGTGACGACCCGTGCCGCTTAGGTGATCAGAGCAACGTTTTACCAAATCCGGCCTGGAAACTCGAGGATTCATATATATTTCATTAGCCCAATAAAACGCGGACTTCTACATAATCAGCGCCTCACCCACCAGGATTTGAAGCCACGATCTTATAATTGTGACTGGGGAACGCTACCTCTGGGCCAACAAGGACAATAAAAGCATTAAGTAGACTCTACTATATTTCACACAAAGCCTGTTCAACGACCTTATGACGCCGTGAACCTCTAATGGGGACCACCCGTGCTGCTTAGGTGATCAGAGCAACGTTTTACCAAATGCGGCTTCAAAACACGAGGATCCATATATATTTCATTCCCCAATAAAGCACGCAGCTTCTACATATAATCAACCCCTCACCCCACCAGGATTCGAACCCACAATCTTATAATTGTCACCGGGGAACGCTACCTCTGGGCCACTAGGACAATAAAAGCAGTCCTAGACTCTACTATATTTCACACAATGCCTGTTCAACGAGCTTATGGCGCTGTGAACCACTATAGGGGACCACCCGTGCCACTTAGGTGATCAGAGCAACGTTTAACCAAATGCGGCTTCGAAACCCGTGGATCCACATATATTTCATTAGCCCAATAAAGCACGCAGACTTCTACATATAATCAACGCCTCACCGCACCAGGATTTGAAGCCACGATCTTATAATTGTGACCGGGGGACGCTACCTCTGGGCCACCAGGACAATAAAAGCATTCCTAGACTCTGCTATATTTCACACAAAGCCTGTTCAACGGGCTTATGGCACCGTAAACCTCTAATGGGGACCATCCGTGCCGCTTAGGTGATCATAACAACGTTTACCCAAATGCGGCTTCGAAACACGAGGATCCAGATATATTTCATTCGCCCAATAACGCACACAGACTTCTACATATAATCAACGCCTCACCCCACCAGGATTTGAAGCCACGATCTTATAATTGTGACCGGGGGACGCTACCTCTGAGCCACCAGGACAATAAAAGCATTCCTAGACTCTGCTATATTTCACACAAAGCCTGTTCAACAGGCTTATGGCACCGTGAACCTCTAATGGGGACCACCCGTGCCGCTTAGGTGATCAGAGCAACGTTTTACCGAATGCGGCTTCGAAACACGAGGATCCAGATATATTTCATTAGCCCAATAAAGCACGCGGACTTCTACATATAATCAACAACTCACCCCACCAGGATTTGAACCCACGATCTTATAATTGTGACCGGGGGACGCTTCCTCTGGGCCACCAGGACAAAAAAAGCATTCCTAGACTCTGCTATATTTCACACAAAGCCTGTTCAACGGGCTTATGGCACCGTGAACCTCTAATGGGGACCACCCGTGCCGCTTAGGTGATCAGAGCAACGTTTTACCAAATCCGGCTACGAAATACGAGGATCCATATATATTTCATTAGCCCAATAAAGCACGTGGACTTCTACATATAATCAACACCTCACCCCACTAGGATTCAAACCCACGATCTTATAATTGTGACCGGGGTATGTTACCTCTGGGCCACCAGGACAATAAAAGCAGTCCTACACTCTACTATATTTCGCACAAAGACTGTTCAACGACCTTATGGCGCCATGAACCTATAATGGGGACCACCTGTGCCGCTTAGGTGATCAGAGCAACGTTTTACCAAATCCGGCTTGGAAACACGAGGATCCATATATATTTCATTAGCCCAATATATCACTTGGACTTCTACATATAATCAACACCTCACCCTACCAGGATTCAAACCCACGATCTTATAATTGTGACCGGGGTATGCTACCTCTGGGCCACCAGGACACAAAAAGCAGTCCTAGACTCTACTATATTTCACACAAATCCTGTTCAACGAGTTTATGGCGCAGTGAACCTCTAATGGGGACCACCCGTGCCGCTTATGTGATCAGAGCAACGTTTTACCAAATCCGGCTTGGAAACACGAGGATCCATATATATTTCATTAGCCCAATAAAGCACTCGGCTTCTACATATAATCAACACCTCACCCCACCAGGATTCAAACCCACAATCTTATAATTGTGACCGGGGTATGCTACCTCTAGGCCACCAGGACAATAAAAGCAGTCCTAGACTCTACTATATATCACACAAAGCCTGTTAAACGAGCTTATGGCGCTGTGAACCACTATAGGGGACCACCCGTGCCGCTTAGGTGATCAGAGCAACGCTTTACCAAATGCAGTATCGAAACACGAGGATCCATATATATTTCATTAGCCCAATAAAGCACGCGGACTTCTACCTATAATCAACGCCTCACCCCACCAGGATTTGAAGCCACGATCTTATAATTGTGACTGGGGAACGCTACCTCTGGGCCAACAGGACAATAAAAGCATTCGTAGACTCTACTATATTTCACACAAAGCCTGTTCAACGACCTTATGACGCCGTGAACCTCTAATGGGGACCACCCGTGCTGCTTAGGTGATCAGAGCAACGTTTTACCAAATGCGGCTTCAAAACACGAGGATCCATATATATTTCATTCCCCAATAAAGCACGCAGCTTCTACATATAATCAACACCTCACCCCACCAGGATTCGAACCCATGATCTTCTAATTGCGACCGGGGAACGCTACCTCTGGGCCACCAGGACAATAAAAGCAGTCCTAGACTCTGCTATATTTCACACAAAGCCTGTTCAACGAGCTTATGGTGCTGTGAACCTCTAATGGGGACCATCCGTGCCACTTAGGTGATCAGAGCAACGTTTTACCAAATCCGGCTTTGAAACACAAGGATCCATATATATTTCATTAGCCCAATAGAGCACGCGGACTTCTACATATAATCAACACCTCACTCCACCAGGATTCGAACCCACGATCTTATAATTGTGACCGAGGAACGCTACCTATGGGCCCCCAGGACACTATAAGCAGTCCTAGACTCTACTGTATTTCACACAAAGCCTGTTCAACGACCTTATGGCGCCATGAACCTCTAATGGGGACCACCGTACCGCTTAGGTGATCAGAGCAAGGTTTACCAGATCCGGCTTGGAAACACGAGGATCCATATATATTTCATTAGCCCAATAGAGCAAGCGGACTTCTACATATAATCAACGCCTCACCCCACCAGGATTTGAAGCCACGATCTTATAATTGTGACCGGGGAACGCTACCTCTGGGCCACCAGGACAATAAAAGCAGTCCTAGACTCTGCTATATTTCACAGAAAGCCTGTTCAGCGAGCTTATGGCGCCGTGAACCTCTAATGGGGACCAACCATGCCGCTTAGGTGATCAGAGCAACGTTTTACCAAATG
>NW_024716918.1:0-10213 GCF_018991925.1 Homarus americanus | reverse complement strand
TATAACAACCACGACCATGATTATAACAACCATGCAGATGATTATAATAACCACGACCATGATTATAATAACCACGACCATGATTATTGCAACCACAACCATGATTATAACAACCACGACCATCATTATAACAACCACGACTATGAATATATCACCCAACCATGATTATAACAACAACGACTATGATTATAACAAGCACGACCATGATTATAACAACCACGACCATGATTATAACAACCACGACTATGATCATAACAACCCCGACTATGATCGTAACAACCACGACCTTGATTATAACAACCACGACCATGATTATAACAACCAAGACCATGATTATAACAACCACGACTATGAATATATCACCCAACCATGATTATAACAACAACGCCTATGATAATAACAAGCACCACCATGATCATAACAGAGACAATGATTGTAACAACCACGACCATGATTATAACAACCACGACCATAATTATAACAACAAAGACCATGATTATAGCAACCCGACCATGATTATAACAACGGCGACCATAGTCATAACAGAGACAATGATTTCAACAACCAGCCCATGATTATATGGCGACCATAATTATAAACTTAACCACGACTATGATTGTAACAACAACGACCATGATTATAACAACCACGACCGCCAGTTATAACAACCACAACCATGATTATAATAACCAGGACCATGATTATAGCAACGACGACCATGATTATAACAACAATGACCATGAGCATAACATAGACCATGATTGTAACAACTAGCACCATGATTATAACAACCACGACCATGATTATAACAGCAACGACAATGATCATAACAGAGAACATGATTGTAACAACCACGACCATGATTATAACAACCACGACCATAATTATAACAACCACGACCATGATTATAGCAACCACGGCCATGATTATTACAACGACGACCATGATCCTAATAGAGACCATGATTGTAACAACCAGCACCATGATTATAACAACCACGACCATGATTATAATAATCAGGACCATGATTATAACAACCACGACTATGATTATAACAACCACGACCATGATTATAACTACCACGACCATGATTATAACAACCACTACCATGATTATAACAGCCACGACCATGATTATAACATCCACGCCCATGATTATAACAACCACGATTATGATCATAACAACCACGACTATGATTGTAACAACAACGACCATGATTATAACTGCCACCACCATGACTATAACAACCACGACCATGATTATAACAACTATGACTATGAATATATCACCCAACCATGATTGTAACAACAACGACTATGATTATAACAAGCACGACCATGATCATAACAACCAGGACCATGATTATAACAACAACGACTATGATTATAACAAGCACGACCATGATTATAACAAAAAGGACCATGATTATAACAACCACGACCATGATTATAACAACCACGACCATGATTATAACAACCAAGACCATGATTATAATAACCACGACCATGATTATAACAACCATGACCATGATTATAACAACCACGACCATGATTATAACAACGACTATGAATATATCACCCAACCATGATTATAACAACAACGACTATGATTATAACAAGCACGACCATGATTATAACAACCAGGACCATGATTATAACAACAACGACTATGATTATAACAAGCACGACCATGATTATAACAAAAAGGACCATGATTATAACAACCACGACCATGATTATAACAACCACGACCATGATTACAGCAACCACGACCATGTTTATAACAACCACGACCATGATTTTATCAACCACGACCATGATTATAGCAACCACGACCATGATTATAACAACCACGACTATGATCATAACAGAGACTATGATTGTAACAACCAGCACCATGATTATAACAACCACCACCATGATTATAATAACCAGGACCATGATTATAACAACCACGACCATGATTATAACAACCACGACCATAATTATAACAACCACGACCATGATTATGATAACCACAACCATTATTATAACAACCACAACCATGATTATAAAATGCACGACCAGGATTATAACAACCACGACTATGATTATATCATCCACGACCATGATTATAACAACCACGACTATGATTATAATAACCACGACCATAATTATAACAACCACGACCGCGAGTTACCAACAACCACGACCATGATTATAACAACCAAGACCATGATTATAACAACCCACGACCGCCCGATTGCAGCAACCGACCATATTTATATAACCCACGACCATGATTTTTATCAACCACGACCATGATTATAGCAACCACGACCATGATTATAACAACCACGACTATGATCATAACAGAGACTATGATTGTAACAACCAGCACCATGATTATAACAACCACCACCATGATTATAATAACGAGGACCATGATTATAACAACCACGACCATGATTATAACAACCACGACCATGATTATATCAACGACGACTATGATTATAACAACCACGACCATGATTATATCAACCACCACCATGATTATAACAACCACGACCATGATTATAACAAGCACGACCATGATTATGACAACCAGGACCATGATTATAACAACCACAACCATGATTATAAAAAGCACGACCATGATTATAACAACCAAGACCATGATTATAGCAACCACGTCCATGATTATAACAAGACGACCATGATCATAACAGAGACCATGATTGTAACAACCACGACCATAATTATAACAACCATGATCATGATTAAAGCATCCACGACCATGATTATAACAACCACGACCATGATTTTAGCAACCACGACTATGATTATAACAACCACGACCATGATTATAACAACCACGACCATGATTATAGCAACCACGACCATGATTATAACAACGACGACCATGATCATAACAGAGAGAATGATTGTAACAACCAGCACCATGATTATAACATCCACCACCATGATTATGATAACCAGGACTATGATTATAACAACCAAGACCATGATTATAACAACCACGACCATAATTATAACATCCACGACCATTATTATAACAACCACAACCATGAGTATAACAACCACGACCATGATTATAACAACCACGAAGATGATTACAACAACCACGACTATGATCATAAGAAACACGACTATGATTATATCACCCAACCATGATTATAACAACAACGTCTATCATTATAACAAGCACGACCATGATTATAACAACCAGGACAATGATTATAACAACGACGACCATGATTATAAAAAGCACGACCAGGATAATAACAATGCGGCTGGTTCATATCTTTGACGCGTTCCAGCAGGCCAGCCGCCGATTATAACAACCATGACCATGATTATAACAACCACGAACCATGACCATGATTATAACAACCACGACCATGATTATAACAACCACGACAATGATTATAACAATGACGACCATGATCATAGCAGAGACCATGATTGTAACAACCAGCACCATAATTATAGCAACCACGACCATGAATATAATAACCAGAACCATGATTATAACAACCAGGACCATCATTATAACAACCACGACCATGATTATAGCAACCACGACCATGATTATAACAACAACGACCATGATTATAACAACCACGACAATGATTATAACAACCACGACCATGATTACAACAACCACGACCATGATTAAAACCACGACCACGATTATAATAACCAAGACCATGATTATAACAACCACGACCATGATTATTCCAACATCGACCATGATTATAGAAAACAGGACCATGATTATAACAACTACGACCATGATTTCAACAACCACGACCATGATTATAACAACAAACGACCATGATTATAACAACCACGACCATGACTATAACAACCACAACCATAATTATAACAGCCAAGACCATGATTATAACAACCACGCCCATGATTATAACAGCCACGGTATGATCATAACAGCGACTATTAACGCAACAACCCGACTATGATTATAAAACCGACCAGGTTATAAGAACCCACAGCCATGATTATAGGGCCATGAATACTGTCACCCCAGCCATGATTATAACAACCGCGACTATGATTATAACAACCCGCGACCATGATTATGACAGCGACCATTATTATATAGCCACACCGCAGGTATAACAACAACGACCATGATTATAACAACCACGACCATGATTATAACTACCACGACAATGATTATAACACCCACGACCATGATTATAAAAAGCACGACCATGATTATAACAACCACGACCATGATTAAACAACCACGACTATGATTATATCACCCAACCATGATTATAACAACAACGACTATGATTATAACAAGCACGATCATGATTATAACAACCGGGACAATATGATTATAACCAACGGCGACTATGATTATAACCACGACCAGGATTATTACGCACGGTATGGTTACCTACCCAACCGCCCAGTTATAACGCAACGACTATGATTATAACAAGCGACCGCCAGTTATGGCGTTATAACAACGACAACCATGATTATAAAAAGCACGACCAGGATTATAACAACCACGACTATGATTATAACAACCACGACAATGATTATAACAACCACGACCATGATTACAACAACCAGGTCCATGAATATAACCACGACCACGACTATAATAACCAAGACCATGATTATAACAACCAGGACCATGATTATTCCAACATCGACCATGATTATAGAAAACACGACCATGATTATACAACCACGACCATGATTTCAACAACCACGACCATGATTATAACAACCACGACCATGATTAGAACAACCACGACCATGACTATAACAACCACAACCATTATTATAACAGCCAGGACCATGATTATAACAACCACGCCCATGATTATAACAACCACGACCATGATTTTAGCAACCACGACTATGAATATAACAACCACGACCATGATTATAACAACCACGACCATGATTATAGCAACCACGATCATGATTATAACAACGACGACCATGATCATAACAGAGAGTATGATTATATCACCCACGACCATAATTATAACAACCACGAACCATGACCATGATTATAACAACCACGACCATGATTATAACAACCATTACCATCATTATAACAACCACGAACCATGACCATGATTATAACAACCACGACCATGATTATAACAACCACGACCATGATTATAACAATGACGACCATGATCCTAGCAGAGACCATGATTGTAACAACCAGCACCATGATTATAGCAACCACGACCATGAATATAATAACCAGAACCATGATTATAACAACCAGGACCATCATTATAACAACCACGACCATAATTATAACAACCACGACCATGATTATAACAACCACAACCATGATTATAACAACCACGACCATGATTAAAACAACCACGACCATGATTATAACAACCACGTCCATGATTTCAACAACCACGACCATGATTATAACAACCACAACCATGATTATAACAACCACGACCATGATTAAAACAACCACGACCATGATTATAACAACCACGTCCATGATTTCAACAACCACGTCCATGATTTCAACAACCACGACGATGATTATAACAACCACGACTATGATTATATCACCCAACCATGATTATAACAACAACGACTATGATTATAAAAAGCACGACCAGGATTATTACACCCACGAGTATGATTATATCACCCAACTATGATTATAACAACAACGACTATGATTATAACAAGTACGACCATGATTATAACAACCAGGACCATGATTATAACAACGACAACCATGATTATAAAAAGCACGACCAGGATTATAACAACCACGACTATGATTATATCATCCACGACCATGATTATAACAACCACGACTAGGATTATAACAACCAGGACAATGATTATAACAACCACGACCATGATTACAACAACCAGGACCATGACTAAACCACGACCACGACTATAATAACCAAGACCATGATTATAACAACCACGACCATGATTATTCCAGCATCGACCATGATTATAGAAAACACGACCATGATTATACAACCACGACCATGATTTCAACAACCACGACCATGATTATAACAACCACGACCATGATTATAACAACCACGACCATGAGTATAACAACCATAACCATAATTATAACAGCCAGGACCATGATTATAACACCCACGCCCATGATTATAACAACCACGAGTATGATCATAACAACCCCGACTACTATAACAACCACGACCATGATTATAACAACCACGACCATGATTATGACAACCACGACCATTATTATAACAACCACACCCATGAGTATAACAACCACGACCATGATTATAACAACCACGCAGATGATTATAACAACCACGACTATGATCAAAACAACCACGACTAGGATCATAACAACCACGTCCATGATTATAACCACGAAAATTATTATAACATCCACGACCATGATTATAACAACCACGACTATAATTATATCACCCAACCATGATTATAACAACAACGATCATGATTATAACAAGCACGAGCATGATTATAACAACCAGGATAATGATTATAACAACGACGACCATTATTATAAAAAGCACGACCAGGATTATTACACCCACGAGTATGATTATATCACCCAACCATGATTATAGCAACAACGACTATGAATATAACAAGCACGACCATGACTATAACAACCAGAACCATGATTATAACATCGACGACCATGATTATAAAAACCACGACCATGATTATAACAACCACGACCATGATTATAGCAACCACGACCATGATTATAACAACGACGACCATGATCATAACAGAGAGTATGATTGTAACAACCAGCACCATGATAATAACAACCACCACCATGATTATGATAACCAGGACTATGATTATAACAACCACGACCATGATTATAACAACCACGACCATAATTATATCAACCACGACCATTATTATAACAACCACAACCATGAGTATAACAACCACGACCATGATTATAACAACCACGCAGATGATTACAACATCCACGACTATGATCATAAGAACCACGACTATGATTATATCACCCAACCATGATTATAACAACAACGTCTATCATTATAACAAGCACGACCATGATTATAACAACCAAGACAATGATTATAACAACGACGACCATGATTATAAAAAGCACGACCAGGATTATAACAATCACGACTATGATTATATCACCCACGACCATGATTATAACAACCACGAACCATGACCATGATTATAACAACCACGACCATGATTATAACAACCATGACCATCATTATAACAACCACGAACCATGACCATGATTATAACAACCACGACCATGATTATTACAACCACGACCATGATTATAACAATGACGACCATGATCATGGCAGAGACCATGATTGTAACAACCAGCACCATGATTATAGCAACCACGCCCATGAATATAATAACCAGAACCATGATTATAACAATCAGGACCATCATTATAACAACCACGACCGCCGTGCATAACAGCCGACCGCGGTTATAACCATACAACCATGAGTTAAAACAACCGACCATGATTATAGCAACCACGACCGCCCAGTTATAACAGCAACAACGACCATGATTATAACAACCACGACAATGATTATAACAACCACGGCCATGATTACAACAACCACGACCATGATTAAAACCACGACCACGATTATAATAACCAAGACCATGATTATAACAACCACGATCATGATTATTCCAACATCGACCATGATTATAGAAAACACGACCATGATTATAACAACCACGACCATGATTTCAACAACCACGACCATGATTATAACAACCACGACCATGATTATAACAACCACGACCATGACTATAACAACCACAACCATAATTATAACAGCCAGGACCATGATTATGACAACCACGCCCATGATTATAACAACCACGAGTATGATCATAACAACCCCGACTATTATCATAACAACCACGACCATGATTATAAAAACCACGACCATGATTATAAGAACCACAACCATGATTATAAGAACCACAACTATGAATATTTCACCCAACCATGATTATAACAACAACGACTATGATTATAACAACCACGACCAAGATTATGACAACCACGACCATTGTTATAACAACCACACTCATGAGTATAACAACCACGACCATGATTATAACAACCACGCAGATGATTATAACAACCACTACTATGATCAAAACAACCACGACTATGATCATAACAACCACGTCCATGATTATAACAACCACGAAAATTATTATAACATCCACGACGATGATTATAACAACCACGACTATGATTATATCACCCAACCATGATTATAACAACAACGACTATGATTATAACAAGCACGATCATGATTATAACAACCAGGACAATGATTATAACAACGACGACTATGATTATAAAAAGCACGACCAGGATTATTACACCCACGAGTATGATTATATCACCCAACCATGATTATAACAACAACGACTATGATTATAACAAGTACGACCATGATTATAACAACCAGGACCATGATTATAACAACGACAACCATGATTATATAAAGCACGACCAGGATTATAACAACCACGACTATGATTATATCATCCACGACCATGATTATAACAACCACGACTATGATTATAACAACCAGGACAATGATTATAACAACCACGACCATGATTACAACAACCAGGACCATGACTAAACCACGACCACGACTATAATAACCAAGACCATGATTATAACAACCACGACCATGATTATTCCAGCATCGACCATGATTATAGAAAACACGACCATGATTATACAACCACGACCATGATTTCAACAACCACGACCATGATTATAACAACCACGACCATGATTATAACAACCACGACGCTGGCTTCATAACAGCCACAACCATTATTATAACAGCCAGGACCATGATTATAACAACCGCGCAGATTTATAGCAACCCGACCATGATTTTGCTTAACCGACTATGAATATAGCAACCACGACCGCCAGTTATAACAGCCACGTGTGATTATAGCAACCACGATCGCCAGTTATAACAGCGACGACCATGATCATAACAGGGGGAATATGATTATATCACCCACGACCATAATTATAACAACCACGAACCGCTGTTACATGATTATAACAACCACGACCATGATTATAACAACCATGACCATCATTATAACAACCACGAACCATGACCATGATTATAACAACCACGACCATGATTATAACAACCACGACCATGATTATAACAATGACGACCATGATCCTAACAGAGACCATGATTGTAACAACCAGCACCATGATTATAGCAACCACGACCATGAATATAATAACCAGAACCATGATTATAACAACCAGGACCATCATTATAACAACCATGACCATAATTATAACAACCACGACCATGATTATAACAACCACAACCATGATTATAACAACCACGACCATGATTAAAACAACCATGACCATGATTATAACAACCACGACCATGATTACAACAACCACGACCATGATTATAACAACCACGACCATGATTAGAACAACCACGACCATGACTATAACAACCACAACCATAATTATAACAGCCAGGACCATGAATATAACAACCACGCCCATGATTATAACAACCACGAGTATGATCATAACAACCCCGACTATTATCATAACAACCACGACCATGATTATAAAAACCACGACCATGATTATAAGAACCACGACCATGATTATAAGAACCACAACTATGGATATATCACCCAAGCATCATTATAACAACAACGACTATGATTATAACAACCACGACCATGATTATGACAACCACGACCATTGTTATAACAACCACACCCATGAGTATAACAACCACGACCATGATTATAACAACCACGCAGATGATTATAACAACCACGACTATGATCAAAACAACCACGACTATGATCATAACAACCACGTCCATGATTATAACAACCACGAAAATTATTATGACATCCACGACGATGATTATAACAACCACGACTATGATTATTTCACCCAACCATGATTATAACAACAACGACTATGATTATAAAAAGCACGCCCAGGATTATTACACCCACGAGTATGATTATATCACCCAACCATGATTATAACAACAACGACTATGATTATAACAAGTACGACCATGATTATAACAACCAGGACCATGATTATAACAACGACAACCATGATTATA